>NC_133770.1:77632008-77680338 GCF_003597395.2 Chelonoidis abingdonii
AAGTATTTTAAATTGTATTTCTGCTGGAGGAGGCTTTTTCTCCAGTTTCTATAAGCTGAAAGACTCTGTAATATTCCATCTTGAATTTACAGTGATTATCTTTATTCTCCTTTTTTTATTAAACTTTCTTTTTAAAGACCTAATTGATTTTTTATCCCTTGTTAATGCTAAAGTATTGAGTCTGTACTCACCAGAGACTTGGTGGGAGAGAGAGAGGAGGTGGGGGAAAGGTAAATTTCCTCTTTGTTTTAGATTCACGGAGTGTGAATCTGTATTGCCTCTGGGTGAGGGGCAGAGAGAAGGAGTGGAGGTGGAATCCCTCTGTTTTAAGATTCAAGGAGTTTGAATCACTGTCTATCTCTCCAGGATACCCAGGGAGGAAAAGCCTGGGAGGAGGGGAGAAGGGGGAGGAGAAACCTGATTTCTCTGTGCTGTGATTCAAGGAGTTTGAAGCATGGTGATCTCCTGGTGTACCCAGGGCAGGAAAGATCTGAGAGGAAGAAAGGAAGGGGAAGGGAAATGGTTTATTCCCCTTCGTTGTGAGACTCAACGAATTTGGGTCTTGGGGTCCCCAGGGAAGGTTTTTGGGGGGACCAGAGTGCTCCAAAACACTATATATTTTTTGGTGGTGGCAGCTTATCAGATCTAAGCTGGTATTTAAGCTTAGAGAAATTCATGGTGGTACCCCAATTTTTTGGACTCTAAGGTTCAGAATTAGGAAAGATACCATGACACCATCATTTTTCATTATAATCTGTTTTCAGTTGCTTATAGCTTTGCCATATGTTAACCATTCAAGCAGAAATTTTCTTTGCTAGGGGTCTGCCTCATGCTGCATTTTTATTTTGGAAAATTTCAGCCAAAGCAATTCAGACATTTCTCAGAATGAGTTAGGGGAGAAAGTATTGTTTTGCCCATGTTAAAAATTCTTACATCTGTTTAATTCAGAAGTTATAGATCATCCATTTTTTGGAGCAGAGACTTGAAATTTGTCTGGGAGTCTCCTTGATGCTGTAAAAGCAGCAAAGAATCCTGCAGCACCTTATAGACTAACAGACGTTTTGGAGCATGAGCTTTCGTGGGTGAATACCCACTTCGTCAGATGCATGTAGTGGAAATTTCCAGGGGCAGGTATACATAAGCAGGCAAGTTAGTTCAATCAGGGAGGGTGAGGCCCTGTTCTAGCAGTTGAGGTGTGAAAACCAAGGGAGGAGAAACTGGTTTTGTAGTTGGCAAGCCATTCACAGTCTTTCTTCAATCCTGAGCTGATGGTGTCAAATCTGTAGATGAACTGAAGCTCAGCAGTTTCTCTTTGAAGTCTGGTCCTGAAGTTTTTTTGCTGCAGGATGGCCACCTTAAGGTCTGCTATAGTGTGGCCAGGGAGGTTGAAGTGCTCTCCTACAGGCGTTTATTGCCATTCCTAATATCTGATTTGTGTCCATTTATCCTTCCGTTAGAGACTGTCCAGTGGCCATGTACATAAGCAGAGGGGCATTGCTGGCATATATGGCGTTATATTCATTGGTGACATGCAGGTTGATGAACCGGTGATGGTGTGGCTGATCTTGTTGGTCCTGTGATGGAAGACGTGGTGCTAGATATGTGGCTATTAGCATCGAAGTTTGGTGCATGGATTGTTCCTGAGCTAGAAGTTACTATGGTACGGTGTGCAGTTACGTGGTGAGATATGTTTCAGGTTGGCAGGTGTCTGTGGGCGAGGACTGCCTGCCACCCAAGCCGGTGATAAGTGTGGGATCATTGTCCCAGGGATGTTGTAGATCCTGATGATGCCTGGAGGGTGTTTTTAGCTGGGGACCATATGTGATGCATGGAGTCCTGTTTGGTTCTTTCTTGGTTGTCTTGCATAGGAGGCTTCTGGTACACGTCTGGCTCTGTTGATCTGTTTCCCTTATTTCCTCGTGCGGGTTATTGTATTTTGAGAAGCTGGTGAATTTTTAGTGATTTCTCTTCTGAAGTAAGTGAGAAGCAGATGCGGTTGTACCTCAGTTGACTTGGCTTAACAGAGGATCTGTGATGTGTCCGGATGGAAGCTGACAGGCAGAAGGTAG
Organism: Chelonoidis abingdonii; assembly: GCF_003597395.2. NCBI lineage: Eukaryota > Metazoa > Chordata > Testudines > Testudinidae > Chelonoidis > Chelonoidis abingdonii. Next base: position 77,634,078 of record NC_133770.1, read on the forward strand.
GCATAGCTGGTCAGTAGTTTGCGGTATAGGTGTGTTAATGTGACCAATCACTTATTTGCACCTGTGTCCTAGGAGAAGCGCCCCCGTGTAGATTGTCCAGGCATGAGGTTGATGGTGGGGGAAGCTGTTGAAATCTGTGGAATTTTCCAGAGTCGCACTTCCCAGGTCCAGATGATGAAGATGTCATCAATGTAGCTAGGCAGAGAAGGGGATGAGTGGACAAGAGCTGAGGGAAGCGTTGTTCCAGTCAGGCCATAAAAATATTGGCATATTATGGGGCCTTGCAGGTACCCATAGCGGTGCCACTGATCTGGAGATATATATTGTCATCAAATTTGATATAGTTGGAGGATGTTTGCATAGAGATCCTCCACACAGATGGAATACAAGCTGTCAGGAACAGTATCCCTGATGATGCCACAGCACAACTGGCTGCTGAGCTCTGTGCCTTTATCCTCACACACAACTATATCAAGAAGATTCCATATGACCCCTGGCTCTCCACCTGAGTCTGTCTCCAGCTCTGACCTTTGGCTTGTTACTGGACACTGTCTTTGTTGTTGACCCTTGGCTCCGACCACTAGGCCTGACTCCAGTTCTGACCAGTAGGCCTGACCGCCCATACTCTGGTCATTGCAGCTTGTTCAGAACACTGTTAACTTCTCCAGCTGGTCCAAATTCCATTGTTCATGAATCAGTGCTGCTTCTTGTTCTTACTTTGACTGCAGATGTATGCTTTTGACCAAACCCAGGTAGGCCTGGTAGTCAGCCTGCTGACAGGGGAGGCATTGGACTGAGTCTCTCCCCTGTAGGAAGCCAACAGGCTGGTTCTGTTTAAGTGGGATGCCTTCCAGTGGGCAATACTGACCATCCTAAATGACCCTAACCATACCCACTCTACTGAACCCCCTCTGCAGAAACTCCAACAAGGGTCGGGTCAAGCCAATCTGTATGTAGTTCACTTCTGCCATCTCATATCGGACATAGAATAGAATGAGATGGCCCAATTATATCAGTTTCAATGGGGCCTGCGGGATGAGATTAAGGACAAATTGGCCTGAGTTGAGAGAGACCCCAGTGGGTCTGGATGCCTCCATAGGGCTCGTTGTCCATATCAACAATCATCTATGTAAGCAATGGATAGAAAGCAGAGGGGCACTATGACTGTTCCCCATGCTATTGGATTCCAACCAACCAGATGATCTGAAGCAGATAGACCCAACCTGCCGGCAACTCAACCCTCAAGAAAGAGAGTGCCAGGAATGCCTTAGCATAGCCCAGCACACCACAGTAGCAGCACAAGTTATCTCCAATTGCCTCATGAGGAACCCAGTCCAGAAGAAATTCAAGAAATGAGCCAGCTTAGGCTCAGTAAAGGGAGCTAACCTGGATGTCCTGACAGAGTATCCCTCTGAAACACCAACTGAGGTCCTTACAGGGAGGTGTGCTGACTTCCATTAATGAACACTGCACCTACAAATCCCAGATGAGTTCCAAATCCCAGGGCATTCCCAACCACTTCCTCCATAGCAGGCACTCATTGACTTGGGTACAATAGACAGTTTCATTAATGACGAGGTGGCCTAGGCAATACAGATTCTCCTGTGACCTAAACCTGTTCCAGATCTAGTAGAGATGATTGACAGGTCCCTCTGAACATCCAGGCCAGTGGCTACAGAAACTGTTCCACTCAAAGTTACAGTGGCATCAAGAGACCCTACAGTTCAGTGTCATCCATTCCCTATACTTCTCTCTGATCCTAGGTATCTCATAGCTGGCCTTCCACAATCTTCTTAACTGCTGACATGAACTAAAAGTTTGCAATGCCCTGGGAACTGGGCAGTGTGCAGTAGGTCCCCAATGTTTGCATGCCAGGGTAGCAAGCCCAGCAAAGCTGCACACTGACTCTGCAATACTGCAAATACTGCAAAGATGTATTTGAAAAAATAATGCTGACACCCTGCCCCTGCACAGGGACTATGGCTGCCCACTCAAGCTATACCAAGGGACAAACAATCCATTTGGGCATATATACCCCACAGCAAAGTCTCAACTAGCCATGCTGTGCACCTACTTTCAAGAAAACCTAGACAAGGGCTTTATGCATAAATCCACATCACCTGCCCAGGCACCAGTCCTCTTTGTTAAAAAGGACAGGAGCCTCTGACTATGTGTTTACTAGTGGGTCCTAAATCTAATCACCATTAGAAACCAGTGCCTGCTGCCACTAATCCCCAAGCTAATGGACTGCATGAGAACAACCTGGGTGTACACAAAGTTGGACCTCCAGGGGCATACAACCTGGTATGTGTTAGATCTGCAGATAAATGGAAGACCACCTCTGGAATTCATTATAGCCACTTTGAGTATCTTGTGATGCCCTTTGGGTTGACAAATGCAAATGTAACATTCCATCATGTTATTAATGATGTTCTCTGGGACATTCTGAACCAGTATGTGGGAGCATACCTAGAAGACCTACTTATTTTCTCAGGCAATGCCAAGCAGCACATCATGCATATCAGTTACATCTGGGAGAGGTAACGCCAACACAGTCTCTATGTCAAACTAGAATAATGTGCTTTCCATAAGTTCTCAATAGAATTCCTAGGGTTCATCCTATCTTCTGCTGGAATCAAAATAGACCTGTGCAAGGTAAAGGCAGTACTTGAGTGTCCAGTGCCATGAAATGTTCGTGAATTACAATGCTTCTTGGGGTTCACAGATTTCTATCAGTGGTTCATCCTAAAATTCTTGGAGTGGATTGCCCCTCTCACTGCCCTACTCTGCAAAAACACCAGGTTCTTCTTGTCTCCCAGGGCCCAAAAAGTCTTTGAACAATTGAAACTTGCCTTCACCATCACTCCCATATTGGTCCACGCCAACACCATGCAAGCCTTCATCATCAAGGCAGTTGCCTCCAACTTAGCGATCAGGGTGGTGCTATCTCAAAGGAATGCTCCTCAACAACTGCTACATCTGTGCACCTTCTATTCCAGACACTCTCTACTGCAAAGCAGAACTCTGACATTTTAGACAATGAACTACTGGCAATTAAGACCGCTTCTGAAGAGTGGTGCCACTATCTAGAAGGGGCTCGGTTTATAATCCAGGTGTACACTGACCACAAGAAGCTTGAAAATCTGAATAGTGCCAACGCCCTCAACGAAAGGCAACTTCAGTGGGCCTTATTCCTTTCCTGCTTTAATTTCATAATCTCCTTTTTTCAGGAACCAAACACAGTATCACTGATGCTTTGTCCCAGAAAGTGAGTATTACGTGGACCTGAAGGACCCAAACCTGAAAACCTCTTGAATCCTCAAGCCTCAGAACTTTCTGGGCACAGCTCCCTGCCAAGATCTGCTCAACCTCATAAGATCAGCCTCAACCCACGGGATCCTTCCAGTTGAGCAGAAAGCCACATGTAAGGAACTTCACGAGGTCCAATATGGGGTAATCTATATAAAAGGATGTATATATATTCCCTTCAGGCCTCCAAGGACTACTACCCTACAAATACATAATGATTCCCCTCTAGCAGGGCATTTTAGCTGCTTTAAAACTCAGCAACACATCTCTTGTGTCTTCTAGTGGCCTCACATACAGGCTACAGTGCAGACCTACGTGGCCTTTTGCAATGTATGTGCCCGCTTCAAGGCACCATACAATACACCCCTGGAACTCCTGGAATTGCATGAGATTCCACCTGGCCACTGGACAGTTATTGCCTTAAACTTTTGTGGTAGAACTATCCCAATCCAATGGGTTCACGATCATCATGACAGTTATGGACCACCTCATGAAGGTGACACACTTCATCCCCTGCACTGGCCTACCCTCTTCTCAGGAAACTGTCTGGCTCTGGATGGACCAAGTTTTCTGCTCTGATGGCCTCCCAGAGCACATTGTCTCTGACTGCCACACACAATTTGCTCCCACTTCTGGCAAGAAGCTCTCTGGATTTTGGGCATCCACTCCTGCCTCTCCTCAGCCTATCACCCTCAGACTAATGATCAAGAGGAGCAACCCAGCCAGATTCTGGACCCATATCTTCAGTGTGTTACATCAGCTTCCATCAGAACACTGGTTCTTGCTGCAGCTCTAGGCAGAGTTTGCAAGCAATAGTTCAGAACACATGTCTATGGGGCAAAGCCCTTCTTTTTTTTCAAATTATGGGTTCCACCCCAGGTTCTATCCAGAGCTACCTGCAACTTCCCACAATCCAGCAGCCCAGGGCTGGATACAAACATATGCCAAACCCAAGATGACTTAAAAATTCTCAGGAGGGTTCCAAGAAGAGCTATAAACAATGTATGGCCCACCAATGGCAGGAGGGGCCCACCCTGTAGTAGGGTAGAAGATATGGCTGTTCATAAAAAACCTACACACAAATAGACCATCTCATAAATAAGTTCCTTGGACCCTACCAAATTCACAGGTAAATTAATCCTGTTGCCTTTGAACTCGACTTGCTCCATTCTCTCTGAATGCACCCAGTTTTTCACACATCACTCCTGAAACCGCACCTTCTGGACCCATTTCCTCGCCACTCGCAATCACCCCCTTCTACTGGTATGTGTTCAAGATCATGATGAGTACATCATCCATGACAGCCTCCATGACAAAATTAGATGAGGTAAACTCTGGTATCTTGTAGATTGGGAAGACCTGAAGAGTGTTCCCAGGAACTCTCAGAGAATGTCCACACTCCTGACCTGGTAAGTGCCTTGCACCAAAACCTACCCTGAAAAACCTGTCCTACAACCATCCAGAGGGCACACTAGAGTATAGGGTGATTTGAGTGATCACAGGCCTCAAACCTGGGTCCAGGCAGGGCCCAGACCACAACCACCACCCTGCAGCTCACCTGAGTAACCAGGGAAGGGTGAGCTCTCAGAGGGCCACACCCCCAAAGCTCCAAACTGGGAAAACATCCAAGTGCCTGACTGGCTGAGGAACTGAATATAAACTAACAAGTAACAGGAAGTTGTCTGAGGAACTAAAGTAATCCCTGGCAGGTGACTACTTTGGACCCCTCCTGATTACCAGACTCCTGAACCCTCCATTGCTACCTGCTCCTGGTTCCTGTCCTCCTATCCCAGACTTCTGTCTACTCCCAGTTCCTGCGGCCCTGCTGTACTCCAGGTCCCTGCTCCTCTGCCTTACCTCTGATGCTGTCTCTGGCTTTGGCACCTGACACTGTTTCTGGCTCTGAGCTTTGGCTTGGTAGCTGATGCTGTCTTTGGTGTTGACCATTGGCTCCAACTGCTGGCCTGACTGCCCATGCCCCAGTCATGGCAGTTCCCTTACCTTAGGGGTGAAGAGAGGATAAGTGGAGTCTTCATCTGAGCAACTAGGGAGAGGTATGCATTTCTGTATAGATTAAAGCTTGACTTTTCAACATGAAATTATCATACACATATTGGCAGAGAAATAGAGGGAAGTTAAAAAGACAAAAACCAAACTGAAATTCATGATTTTATTTTACTCTTTAAAAATATCTCATGATTTTTGGGGGTCTGACCCATGATTTTGGATCTTGAGGTTGGCAATACTGCAGTATTTGGTACAGGATTTGGATAGTGTATAGTAAATAATGCGTGGGAACACACATTGAATGATGAGGATAAAAAAATTGACTAGCTAACCATTCAGCTTGCAGCATTCAAACTGCGTACTGAGAACTGTGGAAAAAAATATGTGATCATGTAATTAAAGACTAACACTGATTCACAGAAGGGGGTGAATTAAGGTTAAATGGGTGACCTTAATTTGGACATTTCCTAATTTTTGAGTGATTGACTTTGCAACATTAATGTTCTTTTAATTTACAGTTTTGTAAGTAATATCCAGCAGAAGTATAGACTAATATTTTTAGAGAAGCCTATAAGAATTAAGTGCTAAATCCCATTGGAGCTCAGTATGAGTTGGGCACCTAATTTTCTTATGACCTCATAGGCCAAACATTCATATTAAATCATGATATAGCAAAGATGAAACTGAGTAAACTGAAAGCAAAGGAGCAGTAGGTAGGTCAGGTATTTAGCCAGCTATTTCTTCTTTTTTCTGGTAGGGTGAACTCCTCTGTATTATAGCTTCTATTAATGTATTATTTGTAACAAACTGACATGTGCTAGACGGCTAGTATCATTGAAGAGAACTTCCATTCCCTGCTTTTGAAGAGTGTTGGGTAATTTTATAGTTATCCAATAAGCAAAATGTATATTTTAGAATGTACATGATGCCCTACTTTTTCAGTAGAATGCATGCATGATCTCATACTCACTTTCTAGTACATACCATTCCTGAATCATGGCTCCACCTTTCACCTAGAAGGGGGGCTCCTCTCTCAAAAAGGAAGGCAAAGTGGCTTGGGACAGCTTTAATACCCCAGGAGTGGCAGCAGGGCCTCCTCTTTTTAGGAGCAACAGGGGTCCACCTGTATTTAGTGTAGTCGCCAGGAGTACATAGGAGATGATTGGACCAGGCCCACTGCATCCTGATCCTCCTGCCACATGCAGAGTCCTGCGTTGTGGTGATGGGATCCCCCAAAACAGTGAATCTTGGAGATAATACGATGCACACCTCTCAGAACTGTCATTTCTGGCTCTCTGCAGACTCAGGCAGTGACTTATGTCACTACCTAAATTGTACTTAATTAATGTTTTCAAGATTTTCTTTGCAACCATGAGGGATAAAAAACCAATGAGGGTTACTTTTTTAAAATGAAAGCGGAGAGTCTGATGTAATCACATGACCCCAGGAGCTGGGACTCTAGTCATGGGCCTATGGTATTTATACCCTAGTCAGGCCTGACTACCATTTTTTAAAGAATTAGTACATTACTCTTAAACTAAATTACATCCACCTCAAATGACAGGAAATGTCATTCCCTAGGGAGGCCAGCTCAGCAAAACAAATTTGAGTTGCTGAGAAAAAGAGAGAAAGGATTGCTGTCAAGAAGGGTTCCCCTGGAAACAAAAGCCTCACAACCATCTGATTGGTGGTGCTACCTTCCATAATGTAATGAGAAACGTAGCCTACATTCCAGACTTGTGGTCTGTATTACAGAAAGTAATTTTACAAAATTAGAACAAAATCTTCATTTCTCGGTACTGCAGGGTGAACTGCACTTCAAGGGAGTAGGGATTCAGCTGCACTTTGTGCCAGAGTCAGCTACCTCCCAGGGTCACATTGTAGAAGAATGAGACTCAGAGCAAGGCCAGCTGAGATATAAAGGATAGCCTGAATTTAGAGGGAGAGCTGTAGGGCATAGGCAGGTTCTATATTAGAGCCTAGGGTCGAGGAATTGATTTGAAGGGGCTTGCCAGCCTAGCTAGGTGAAAGTCCTGGCTGGGATACCTGCTGCATAGGTGGCAGCAGGAAGGACTCTGCAGGACCTGGATTACCTGTTTTGGTGCTGAATTGTGTTTGAGTTTGAACAGTAAATGTAACTCTGGGAAAAGGAAAGGAAATACTGACACTGGTGGACCCTTCATCGTCGCAGCTGGCCAATGAGTTGTTTGACCAGTTTACTTGACTGGAGGAACTGATACCAAGACTGGGGAGACCCCTGTTACAGTCCATTTTATCTAGGGCAAAATTCTGAACTTTAAATAGATATCGAAGCCTCACCGGACATTCTTGAAAACCTATTTCAAAATCTAAAGAAGTTCCAAGTTTAAAAAAAAAATAGTAATGAACTCGGCATTAAGGTTGTAAAAGCCTTGCAAGTCAAAATCGAGCTTATACTTAAAAGAAAAAATAACAACCAAGCATTAGCAATTAACAACATCCTACTTTATTGAAAATATTTTTAAACAGAAGCACACAATGACATGAGTCATTCCTGAATACCTTATTACAGCAGATCACCTATTTTACAAACTAATTGGGATTTGAGGAGTTATACAACAGAAAATTTCATAAAATTGAACATCTCAAAATTACAGTAGGTATGATGCACTGAGTTGCTTTCTTGTCCTTCAAACCACTGCAAAGGGAGTACACTGAAGGTAGCAGAATGCGAAGAGATGTCAATTTGTTCTTCATTGACATCACTTTCATTATGTAAATACCCGCCTCCCCCATTTGGGATTTGTATAACTGATTCATCATAAGGTTGATGTTAGTAATATTGAGGTTTTTACCTCATATCAAGAAAACAAAATTGCATAACTAACATCTGTGTTCATTTGTGGCTAAATTGTAGCTTTGCTCTAAGCAAGGAGCATCTTAATGTTGTGATGTCCATGGAGCAGACCAGAAAGCAGATTGTACCTCCTGGGATCTCCCGTGAAACACCCTGCTTCATGTCTATAGGTGCATGTCAGAGCATATTTCCTCCAGATCACACAACTGTACTGGCCAGTCTGGGGTCAGGTGGGGCGTTGGGGCAGTAGGAGCCAAGGTTCCATCCCTTACATGCGCCATTCTGCTCATATATGTTGAGAGGATAAAGTCACTCTGTATCTCCTGTGCTTCTTCCCATGGTATAGGTAACCTGCAGAAGAGCATAAAGGAGAACAAGCAGGGCCACAAAGTGGCCTTTATTTTTTTTTTATACAATTTATCTAACAATTTCTATAAGCTCATTTTCAAACAATTGAAATAACATCAATAACAGTTTCAAATGTGAAACAACAAACAACACTGTAATAACATAGAAATTTAATATTTTAAATAAAACTTCTGTTAGACTCTGTCCACAGACCTTTGTCCACCTGAGCTGGTTGCCCTTGGAAACAGTCCCCTCTGGGATAGTGTTCTCTGAGCATTGTTTCTTGAAAACAGCAACAAAAAGCACAAACACATATGTGATCAATTCTATTGCAAGTTTTTTGGAACATGTAAGCTGAGAAAAAATGAGTTATTGCCATAACTAAGAGAAAAGTGATGACTTTTATTGTAAATTCCTGGCAATCTTCATCTCTCAGACATCATGGCTAATGAATAATCATTTGTCAACAAATAGGCTATACCATCCTATAGTAACTGGCTGTCTGGAAGGCTAGATCATATTTATTCCTGTCTGAAGGCTTCCAATAAAGCTTGTAAAACTATTTCCTTTTGACCACCTGGCATCTTTAAAGATTAAGTTAATCTTAATCTCTTTGATACCACATTAGTTACAACTTCTTATCTCAAGGCATGTGCTCAAAATCTAGAAATATCAGTGCCAGTTTCTTTGAAAGATAGTTTAAAGCAGGCTTTAATTGTGTTTAATTGAACAGGTCCAATCTTTTGTAGAAGAGATAAATAATTTGTCAGGTTTTTTCCCCTAAAACTTTAGAACTACCTATTAGACAACTGACAAGCTTTCAAGACAGTAAACAATGAGTTCTCTGTAGTTGTTAAAGATGCTGAGAGTGAGAGGTAAAATCAAAATGTGATTACCAGAAAGCAGATGGCCATCATGAGATGGCTATTTATCCAATAAAATTTACAAATTTTAAGAGAAGTTTTTGATACTTCACTCATCTTTGAACTTTCCTGAACCAAAACATCTATTTCTGAATGTAGGAAAATGGTTGATATAAGATTCCTTCTGAAGAACAGGAATTTCTCTTACAATGACAAATGTTGGTTTGATAAGTGTCCCCTTTTTATTTTTTTCATTCTGGCACAGTGCCCATTTCATTAGACTTCTGAAGACAAAATCTATCGACCAGATATTAGGCAGATAACAAGAGGATTACTTTGCTAATACCACTAAAGACCTGATTGCTCAGGCAAAAGTTTTAAGCCTAACTATCAATTTTTGAGATGGAAGAGATTCCAGAAAAACAGATATTTTAGCAGCTTCTCAACAACAAATCAGCACACTTTCATTGATCTACCTGGAAATCATGAGACATTTCATCTCAAGAATACTTTTTTTGATTAAATAAACTCTTTGTTACCCCAAGTACTATATACCAAACATGTTGTCTAGGATTGGAGCATCAAGATAATCCAAATTAGGTGTTCCAGTGTAAACCAAGATCCTTTCATCATGAGGATCTATGAGGTTTTTAAATACATGCATCAGTAAGTCTACAACTTCCAGCTGAAGGTAGACTCTCAATGGAAAACCCATCCAATTTAAATTTCCTTTATCTAATACTTTTTGGATCACAGACTTTATCCTGTCTGCTCTATCCATTACACCTAACTCTAGCCTTGCCTCCACAGATGTGCCTGTTGTTGATCTAATATACTCCCACCATACAACCATCAGTCAATCAGATTCCATCCCAACTCATTTCATGTCAAATGTTATCAACATTTTACAAGTACCTCAGTGTTTAGGGATTTAGTCCTTTCTTTCATATGAGACTGCATTCAAGTCCTAAAACTCCCCTTGGTGTTTCATGAGAACCTTTCTGGATTCAACTAATAAATCTCCCCTTTTCCATAGATATAACCTATCTTTCCTGGGCCAAAGGATCAACAGGAATGGGAGAAGAATATTTCTCATTTTCTTGCTCCTGCATATTTTCCTAGCTCATTTTGAAAGTACGATAAATGGCTCTTAGGTCAGGTTCAAAGTATGTTTCTGACCATTGATATCCAGCTAAATAAATGATCATCTCTACTTTTCTTCATGTGTGTGTGTGAATGTGTGTGTGTGTGTGTATACACACATATCTGAGCTGGGTTTGTTTGATGTTGCACAAGGAATACAGTTTCAACAGAAGAAAGTGACTCAGTCAACCTTGTTTCTCTACCTGTTACTAATACTAATTGCTTTATTCTCTCTTCTTCCTTTTCCTCATCGCTTTTATTTATAGTGCAATCACACTCAAAATGTGCTAGTCACTATGCAAACAGTGGAAGAGACAATCCTTGTCCTGAATAGCTTGCTTGTACAGAGAGAAGGACTGGAGGGGAACACTATGTACATAGAAGCATTTAAAAGTAAAATCCAAAGCAGAATCTGATTACATAAGGTTCATTATTAGGAGCCAAATCTTAGAACCTTGAACATTCCCCATAAATACCCTGTTATGCTGTTAGATCAGGCTAAATAAATAAATCAGTTATTGGATGGTTCAAAACTATAGAAACACCATGAAACAATAGAATATTAACATATTTAAATCTGACTGATAGCTCAGCATCTGAGGTTAGTGTTCTACATAAATCAGAATAAGTTTCTAAAAGCTACTGAGTTGTTAGTCATGTTGTTTGAGAAAAGTAATTTCTACTGCATCTACATTTACTATGCTGCACCTCATTTTGGATCTTTAAGATCTTATAAGAACCATGAAGGATTAGACATTTATAAGGATAAGGAGAACATCCATTGTTACATGAGTTAGGATAAAACTTTTTTTTTTAAAGAATGTAAAACCTCATGTTTAGTACATAAATCAACCACAAACTAATAGGGATTAAGAAGAAACTTCCACAATAAGCTAATTACTGCATAATTGTTCACTACTGGGGTTCTTGCACCTTCCTCTGTATCATTGGGCAACGTCTTACAGGATGCTGCACTAGATGACCTGTTGGTCAGATCTAACATATATGCAGTGTTGTTGTAGCCATATCGGTCCCAAGATGTTAGAGAGACAAGGTAGGTGGGATAATATCTTTTGTTGGACCAACTTCTGTTGGTGATAGAGACAAGCTTTTGCATGTACACAGAGCTCTTCTTTAGGTAAGAAGAATAAAGGATTGCAGTTAACCTTGTTTCTCTACCTGTTACAAACACTAATTCCTTTACTCTGTCTTCTTCCTTTTTTGCTTCACTTTTATTATAATGCAGTCACACTCAAAATACGTTAGGCACTATACACACAGCAGAAGAGACAGTCCCATCCTGAATACCTGAAGAAGAGCTCTGTGTAAGCTCGAAAGCTTGTCTCTCTCACCAACAGAAGTTGGTCCAGTAAAAGATATTACTTCACCCACCCAATCTAACATGGACATTCTTATTATAACTTGCATTTTGAAAATACAGACCAAGACAAGTTCCTAATACTACACATGTATAAATAATTACTGTGGAAGAGTTATTGTTAGGGTTAACACTACAAACAATTTCAGGTGCTTGCAAAATCTGTGAGCTTAGAGGCCTATAAATATATTCAAATATGTAAACTTTAATGTTCCTCACTGGAAAACAAAAAGAGACATTCAGTTTAATTGACAGAGGTCAGAAAAAGAATTTTTACAATATAGTAAGTATGCTTTGGTTTATGATAAATCAATATTATAGTCTCAACAGAACTAACAGGTAATCCCCCTGTTACTTGGTTGTTAGAGGAGAGGGACTTTCATACTGCCAGATTTCCTGTGATTAAAACTAGGGCTGTCAATTAATCAGAGTTAATTTATGAGATTAACTAAAAAAAATTAACTGCGCTTAATCACAGTTTTGATCACACTGCTAAACAATAAAAGAATATCAGTTGAAATGTATTAAGTATTTTTTATCTTTTTCTACGTTTTCAAAAATATTGATTTCAATTACAACACAGAATACAAAGTGGACAGTGCTCACTTTATATTATTATTGTTATTACAAATATTTGCACTGTAAAATGATAAAAGAAATAGTAGTTTTCAATTCACCTCAAACAAGTACTGTAGGACAATCTCTTTATCATGAAAGTGCAACTTACAAATGTAGATTTTTTTTGTTACATAACTGCATTCAAAAACAAAACAATGTAAAACTTTAGAGCCTACAAGTCAACTCAGTCCTACTTCTTCTTCAGCCAATCACTAACACAGACAAGTTTGTATATATTTATGGGAGATAATGCTGCCCACTTCTTATTTACAATTTCATCTGAAAGTGAGAACAGGCATTCACATGGCGCTTTTGTAGCTTGCATTGTAAGGTATTTACATCTCAGATATGCTAAACATTTGTATGCTCCTTCATGCTTTGGCCACCATTTCAGAAAACATGCATCCATGCTGATGACGCTCATTAAAAAAAATAATGCATTAATTTAATTTGTACTGAACTCTTTGGGGGAGAACTGTGTGTCTCCTGCTCCGTGTTTTACTCGCATTCTGCCATATATTTCATGTTATAGCAATCTTGGATGATGACCTAGCATACGATGTTCGTTTTAAGAACAATTTTACTGCAGGTCTGAGAAAAGACAAAGAAGGTACCAGTGTGAGCTTTGGATCATTATCGAGCAGAACCCATTGTGATGGGTTGAACCCCCTTCCAGGGTGCTACCTGATGTGCTGAGGTCCCACTGAGCCCACTTGTTCCACAGCCTGGGCTTCCTCACCCTGTCCTGCTGCATTGTCTTGTGCTGTATAGAGATCTATACAGCGTAAGTTCATGAAATTCACCCCATCCCTCAATGTGAAGGAAGATATGCGCAGCTTTCCCCGCCTCCCCCCTGTTATGAATTGCACAAGCTGAATTTTAGAATAAACAAAAACAAGTTTATTAACTACAAAAGGTAAATTTTAAGTGATTATAAGGGACAGCAAACAGAACAAAGCAGATTACTGAGCAAATAAAACAAAACATGCAAACTAGGCTGAATACCTTAAAGAAATTGGCTACAAATAGTAATTTCTCACCCTAAATGTTGTTTTATGCAGGTTGCAGAATTTCTTGAAGGTAAACTGCACTGCTTGCAGCTTAAATCTCCAGGTATTCATTTCAGAGGCTGACCTTTCTTGGCTGGGCTCAGGTCCTGCCTCCCCCAGCTTAGTTCCTTTGTTTCTTCAAGCGTTTTCAGCAGTCTTCCTTCTTGGGTGGGGAGGCAGTGGAGAAGAGCCAAGATTAACTCATTCCTCAGCCTGAAATAGAATTTGCGCATGGCGGGAATCCTTTGTTTCCCAGTTTGACCCCCACCCACTTCCCGGGGGAAAGTACTAGCATTTCAAGACGGTATCCTGTACCGGTGACATGATAACAGGACCCTGCATTGTTCAAAGCAGCATCCCAGGAAACTTATCAGGAAGGAGAGAGATTAGTATCTTCAAAGTCCTATTGTCCTTCCTAATGGTCCATTCAGGCTGTTTGCATACTGTCTGGTGGGTGTTTCCCAAGTGTACACACAGTTGTAATTGTTATATAGTCAATATTCCTAACTTCAGCTACAGAAATGATACATGCATATAAATTGGATAATCACATTCAGTAAATCATAACCTTTCCAATTATACCCCACATGATCCATCTTGCATAAAATATATCTTAGTTATGCCATATTCATATCATAACAATATTTCTATGAAGACTATGGGCCGTAATGTCACACCTGTCATCAGCATGGATGCATATCCTCTGGAATGGTGGTCGAAGCATGAAGGGACATATAAATCTTTAGTGCATCTGGCATGTAAATATCTTGCGACACTGGCTACAACAGTGCCATGTAAACACCAGGTGACATTGTAAACAAGAAGTGGGCATCACCCTCAAATGTAAACAAACTTGTTTGTCTGAGCGATAGGCTGAACAAGAAGTAGGACTGAATGGACTTATAGGCTCTCAAGTTTTATTTTTGGATGCAGTTATTTTTTGTACATAATTCTACAATTGTAAGTTCAGCTTTCATGATAAAGCAATTGCACTACAGTACTTCTATTAGGTGAATTGAAATACTATTTCTTTTGGGTTTTTTTACAGTGCAGATATTTGTAATAAAAAATAAATATAAAATGAGCACTGTATACTTTGTATTCTGTGTTATAACTGGGATCAATATATTTGGAAACATGGAAAACATCAAAAAATTAAATAAATGGTATTCTATTATTGCTTAATAGTGTGTTAATGGCAATTAATTTTTTTAATCATGTGATTAATTGTGATTAATGTTTTTAATTGCTTGACAGCTCTAGTTCAAAACAAACCCCATAATTTCCAATATTAGCTGTTGTACCTCTCCAACTCTCTCCCAGATAATGTTTTTATAACAAACTAAATACAATTCACAAGATCTTGTTCATGTAGTTTATGTTAAATTATTAGACTCCAGTTTCCACACATTTTCTATGTCTGAAAGTGTTTGTCCCATTTGTACTCCCATGAGGAAAGTGATAAATAGATGCATAAGGCCACACTCACTGATGGTGGAACTCTATGACTTCAATACACTTTCATGAGGGCTGAATTTAGCTCTTAGAGATAAGTGCAGAGGTTGAATTGGGCCAGCTCCCATCAACTCAGCAACTCAATTCTTTTCTCTAATGTTGCACTTTGTGATCCAGGATCT
Source organism: Chelonoidis abingdonii (assembly GCF_003597395.2). NCBI lineage: Eukaryota > Metazoa > Chordata > Testudines > Testudinidae > Chelonoidis > Chelonoidis abingdonii. Next base: position 77,649,266 of record NC_133770.1, read on the forward strand.
AAGTTTTAATTTTAAAAAATTATGTCTCTAGGCCTTATAATGGCTAAAATTCCTTCTAAATATAAACTTATCATAAATGACACAGTAATCTCTGTCTGAGTCTGCAGACAGACTGAAACAATAGCAATGAGATTTGTGAACTCTCTGCTCACGACAAAGGAGTGCTAACTTCTTTATAGTTTAATACAGAAATTTGAATGTCAAAAACTATTAACTTTGTCTGAGACCAATGCAGGTTTGAGTAAGGATTTGATTGAGAGAGGAAAATCAAAACGAAAAAAGATTGTAATTCAAAACCAAGTGGTTGTTTATTAATGGGGAATGAGTTGCAACTTGGGCTGGGGAGGAGCACTTTTACCAACTAACAATACTATCAGAACAAGAATATACACACAACTTGAAACAGTCTATTTACATTCAATAACAAGAAACCAAGCAGTCTATAATCAACTGCTCACTAAAAACCAGAGCAGACACACAAACCAAATAAACTGTACACGCATTAATTGAATACTATAAAAATACACCAACTAACCACAGTAGCAATTAATACAACAATTTGACTCTCATATACTATATACACAACTTGGTACCAAGTAAGGGAGGGGAAAAAGGGGAGAAGTTAAACGAATAGAGTATTTACAGAAATTAAAATGCACATACCACACTCCAGGCGCAGCTGACCAGCAGTACAGACACCGAGGACATGGCAAATTGGGGAGGGGAAGTAATCCAAAGGACCAAAATGACACGACACGAGCCAGCTAAATCCGGAGGAAACCCTGACTGGAAGGGTGATCAGGCCTTCCAGCTAACACGCGGATACTCCTGCAGATTTTGGCGCGAGATACAGTTCTGTTTGGACACTTTTACTCATGTCAGTGTCTGATTGGTCCCTAGCTCCTTCACCAACCAGGTTCCGAGCTGGTGCCCTCTATGTCAAAAGGAGCTGCACCCGGCACACTACTTTTGCACACAGCCCTATGCTTTTGCACATAGCACCACTTGACCTTTTGACCGACAGAAGGTTCGAGAACAGGCACACTGGTATTTTTGCACACAATACTGGCCTGACCCTTAGGTGACCAGGGAAAAGAGCAGGAATAGGCACATGGCACTACGGTGTTGCACACGGTACCAATGTGACCTTTTGACTAACAATTGGCCAAACAGATGCCATGTTTGAGCATAGGCTTTAGGGCTGCGACAAACTTCATTGCTGATCAAAGTGCACAAGAAAGGAAATGGACAAACACAGTATTGAGATCAGCACCATGTACTATGACTTATACCTTATTTTGGTCTGATGACTGGGAGCAGTTTGGGTTGTAGATGTAGCTTGAAAAAGAACAACTTTTCCCTCACCCCTCTGCTGAGTGTCATTCAAGACCAAATTTTCAAAATATGGCATCCATTTTTTGCAGGCACAATTTATGAGCACTACTGTGTCTGCAAGAAAATTATGGGCTATATAGGTATGCATACAAACTCCACTTGCATGTGCTAACTGAATACAAACTAAACACAATGAGCTTTTAGACATGTCAGTTCTAACATTTGCTTGTACAAATTGACATTGATGAACAATTGCACATACAAGTGATTTATATGCACAAAGTTGCAGGCACAAAAGTGGAAGCTGAGTTGAATTTTAGTGATTTTGAGACCATACAGTATCATATTCTGTTGACAGTATATTTGACCTGAATAGCTGGCTTGCTAATTAATTAATTAATTAAAACACTTCCTTTTAGTTTCAGTTTATTTTTTTTTCTGTCCATTATCATGTCTATTTTTAATCTGTCATCAAACTACCTGATCTTTGAATAGTTAGGCTAACAGCTGATTTTTGCTGAACTATTTCTAATATGCTGGCAGGCACTGCTTTCCACGTACATCTGTCTAATTTAGGGCCTAATCCTACTCACACTGAAATCAGGAGGTTTTGATGATGGTCTGTTGAGCCTTTTCTACCCCCTGCTGGAGGAATCAGTGCTTGACACTGCCCATCCAAAGAAAATTCACTCAGATTGGGCAGCCAATTGGACAGTCCTCTAGAGACCTACAAGGACCAGGAGGAAATACACAAGAACCAAAAGGTCAATTAAAAAGGCTGCCTCTTTGCTCAGAGGTAGAGCTAGGTGAAACTAGAATAGAGGAGGAGCTCCTCAGGCTGAACCTGGGTCCCGTGCCCTTGTCTTAAGCTCTGCAACTAAGCATTGCATTTGAAGGGTTTTTTTCTCTTTGTTTAGAGGCTCAGACAGCCTGACTCACTATTTCATTACTTGATTGTTTAGAAACTGATGACAAGCTTACAGCACCAGCTACCCTGGCCCAAGAGGCCGGTCAAAGGTGGGGAGTGCCTGCAGTATCATTCAGTATCATACAGAGCAATGCCACCTCCCACATTGGCATCTTTCTGTTGGCTAGTTTCAAAGGGAGTTGGATCAGGCCCTTAGATTGTAAGTGCCTTGGGGGTAAGAATGTATCTTCCTGTGTGTTTTGAAGGGTGCCATGACCAGTGATGGTGCCCCCAAAATAATAATAGTATAATAAGCTACTCCTTTAAGGAACAAGCAAATGTACCTTGTGATATATTCATCATTTACCTGTCTGACACTGTCTGTCTATAGTACTTCAAGTTTGTATCAGTGTCCTGTTGTCTTGCACTTAACTAGTGGGTTTTTTGTGTATATTCTTGTTAGCATTACACACACTGGTATGGTGAACAAGCTGAAGAAAATATATTTCATATATTACTTTTGAATAAATACATGTTTCTTTAAAATTCCTCCACATTTACTTTTTTTAAATTAGCATACTATAGAAATAGTGAGAAGTGTGTTTTTTTACAGTTAGGGAACTATCCATAGCATTTTTATATCCAAATTATGTAGGAAATGCTTACTGAATTAGAACACATACATGGAGGATTGTTTAGCTGTTCCAAAGGAAGTTGAACTATAGACATCCTCTCTTTTAAGTTAACTTTCAGACCTTAGTTCAGAATCCTGTGTTTCTCCTGTGACATTGAGCCCAGTCCTTCAGTTCATACTCAAACAGCTCCATTGATATCAAAGGACAGCAGTACTGGACCTATCATTAAAACCTAGAGGGGTGAGGACTGTATTCTTTAGGCATAACTTTTTCCTATTCATTAACTTGAGTGTGCTTTGGATCAGGCCTTGAATGTAATATGTAAAACTTGGGACTCTAAACCCTAAAAGTAAAGGAATAACTGATATTCCATATGTCTGTAACTGACTTTTTTGTTTTAAAAAAGTTGTAATTATTTTTAAAATCTCAGCTTATGTTTTAGACAAACTTCTTATTTTCCATTCTGGACTAATTACTAGCCATCTAAATATTTTTCAAGGATACTATGGCAATGAGAAGAGTAGGAGGCATATCTAAAAGGGGACAGAGAATGAGCAAAAGTTGGAAGAAGTAGCCAAAATGAGCAGTTTGTTAATTCAAAAATTAACAGCAGAAACATTTTAAAGAAGGTGCTTATGTGCACATCGTGTACGCAAATAGTACCAGATGAATTACTCACTTATTTTCTGCACCAAGAAAATCTTCCAGACTTCAGTTTTGACAGTTTTAAACAAATACCATCTTCCAAGCTCAAAACTATTCTTGCATATACACACATACAGTCTGCTACAAAAAAAAAAAGGCTATTAATACATCAAGCCTTATGCTTGCTTCTACTGTGAGGCATTGAGAAGAGCAAATGAAAATAAAATACAGTAGAAAAGACCGGAAATATAGAAAGAGACTGGGGGATGAGTGGAGCCAATGCTAGACCAAAGCTAGCTTGAGCAAAAATAGCAGTGTAACTGAGGCAGCAGAGGCTGTAGTACAGGCTTGCCTCCTGAGAACAGCACCACTCAGGACCCTGGGTACAGATCTGAGCAGCTAGCCCATGCTGCAGTCCTGCTGCTGCAGCTACACTGCTATTGTTACTCAAGCGAGCTTTAATGTAAATCAAAGCTAGCTAGCTTGGGTATGTCTATATGTGCTGCTGCAATCAGACCTTCCAGTTCCAGTGTAGACATACTCTTTGGTTCCAACCAGCTTCAGTGGCAATGGAGTCATAGTTCCACCCTTCACTGCCTGCTCTATTGCAGAGGGACAATTGCTCAGTCAGCCCCTGCATTCCTCACCTAATGTCGCAATCCGAACATGTCTAATATGGCTGCACAGAAGGGTGAGTGGACAGGATTGTCCCCTTTAATCTCCTGTGGTGGATGCATTAGACCCAGCCACAATTTAGCCTGTGAAAAATGAATAAATATATGTCCTTGTTCAAGGAACAGATTTTATTTCACCATAAAAGGTGCCTATCCTAAGGGAATTTTAACCTCAATTTTACAAAAGTCTCAGGGGCTATATAAAACATTCATAAATTGGAATGTCATATCATGAAATGAATTGTGATTATGATAAGAGTTTTGAGTAACATGGAGATTTGGGGTTCATTTCTATGTCAAATTTCCATATAAAGTTAAGAGAGGAGTATAGCAAAGGATCACATTATAAAGAAGTTTTCGAAACCTTATTTAGTTGGCCTCATTTTCAACCATGCCTTTTCAATGGAAAACTCTTTGCAAAGAAGGGTACTAAAGTGTTTTTTGCTACTAGTATAATGTGTGTAGGTTATGCCTTTATTTATTATGGGTCTGATTCTGCTGCTCTCAGCCACACTAAGTAGTACCTTACTTCATAAACTGTCAAGAGAACTATTCACAGGATAAAACAGCACACAGTTAAAGGGGTGGTGATAGCAAACTGAAGCTTCCTTGTGCTGAACTCACAACAACAGCACATGATTTTATGACCACAAAGTTAGATGGATTTTTCACACCTTTAAGAATTCTTATGTATATTAGTACTATACACCTCTACCTCAATATAAAGCTGTCCTCATGAGCCAAAAAATCTTACCGTGTTATAGGTGAAACCGCGTTGTATCGAACTTACTTTGATCCACCGGAGTGCTCAGCCCCGTCCCCCCCGAAGCACTACTTTACCGCATTATATCTGAATTCATGTTAGATTGGGTCGCGTTATATCGAGATAGAGCTGTATTTGTATTATTTGTTTTAAAATATAACCTTATATGTAGTCCAGTGTAACCCAATGCAACCACACATTCACCACCACCAAGTCACTGGATAGTGACTATTCTATGTGATAGAGAGAAAAAAATCTTACTGGAACCCAAAAGAAGAGTCAAGCAACACATGAGATGGCATATGCCATTATCTTAGATTATCATCACCTTGCTCTTGCTTGTGATGCTCTCCTTATGAAATTACTAATTCGTCCATCAACAGGCAATGGTTGGGTGCAAGAACTGTGGCCTACTAAACTGCAGAGTCAAGTAGACTATGGGAATCACAACTTTGCAGAACTTGGGATGTCTATGTGGGCTCTTGTCCTTAGTCAGCTCTGCTCTACCAGCAGCCTTTGTGGGCACAAACAGTTCTCAGCTTTATTGTATAAACTGCAGAGGAGATTATGAGCGGGTAAACCCTTAATTCCCATGTGGATTTCCAGAACTATGTGGTCCTGAGGGAAAAATGCCATGCAGTGTGTCTGCTCCCTGGCTGCATTACCTTGAGTCCCTGGCATGTCCAGTGAGATCCTGCACAATCACCACCCTGTAGCTCGGGGTGGAGGTTGCTGCCATGGGCTGAGGATCAGGGAGCAGCCACAATATTGGATGTAAATGACAGAATGCAATATCTAAACTACCTGATTTGTGGTTAGAAAGTTAGAGGCCAATTTTGAAAATGTAGTCTGGAAAATTTTCTGTTTGTATGAAGGAACAAGGGAAAAGGTGAGGATGGTGAAGCTCCAGGAATAGGTTTACTCTTTATTCTGTAAGTATTTGGTAAAGGACATCAGTGTCTTGCCTTTAGCCCTGGTAATATTATGCTGCTGTGCAGCATGTTTCTTTTAGGATAACCTCCACTAAGCTTAGACAATTACCGATTTTTTAAGGTAGAAATATCTGTATTTGTGAGACCTTGAATATGAAAGTAGTCCCAAGGTTGTTGAATGTTTGCATGCTAGCAGTAAGAACTCTTCGAGAACAGAAACAGAGAATGATGGATGGGAAAATGTCTCAATGAACATCAGTATCAGCCACTTTGAAATGTATAGTACAGATCAAATTATCGATAGGGTCAGAATCTTCATGAGGAAGCAATTCTGTTTGCAACTCTTATCCAAGAGAAAGAAATATCCTGGAATGCAAGTTGACAGATATGGTTTTGAGTGAGGCCCCAAGCAGTCTGAGTTGACAGAAGGAAACCTTTGATTTGAATTGTCTGAGGGTGGCAAAAGGTCAATATTAGTGTCAAATGCCGATTCTGATTAGTAGGTGAGTCCTGAATCAAAAATCATGTGAAGTAATGTAATGTCAAATGCACCACATCACATGACATCCAGGGCTACATTTTTTGAAAGGTTTCATATAGCCTGCATATTTATAGTAACCATTTTCAGTCATAATTATTTAGATCCACAAATGAAAGCAATTAAGTTTTTTGAAATGCAGTGTATCTTCAGTTCACCCATATTAACTTACATCAAATGTGCATGGAAGAGGCATGGAAAAATATTTGCATGCAACAACTGCAGTTTTCTAAAGCAAACATCTAGTTTTATATGAATGATTAAGCAGAAGTTTCTGAGAACTTGTTTTTGCAGCATTCTTGTGATAAATACATACAATGCTGCCAAAATCACAGGCATAATGTGGTCCAGTGGATAATGTGGCCTGGATGGGACTCAAGAAGATGGTGTCTGTTTCCAGCTCTGCCACAGACCTATTTTGTGACCCTGTGCAAATCATTTTACTTCTCTGTGCTTCTGTTTCTACTCCCACTACTTGCCAGTCTTATTGTTAGGTTTGGAAGTTCTTCAGTGCAAGGTCTCTCTTTCTGTGTGTTACTATAATGCCTAACATGATAACAACTTAATCTTGGTCTTTCAGTTATACCAATAATATTGCTTTGAACCATTGGTTCCCACTTCAGTCCCGTCATGTAGTCTTATTCCTGTCTTTCACATTAAACTTGTAACTTCATTGTAACCAAACTTTTATCTTTGATCCGTGAAGGCTATAGTTGGTCCTGAAATGTGTTACCTTTATATTTTAGGGTATGACTGCTTCTAGAATCAGTTTAAGCAACCATTATAGACTACACCTTATGGAAGACCACAGCGTGTATGGTAATAAGCTGTAATATTGATTGCACTTGCAATATTTTAATGCCATTTCTATTCAAAATGAATAATAGAATTGAGTTCAGAAATGTTTGATTTTTGTGCTGTATATTGTAATATACAGTGCATATTTAGAAATATGCCTTATTATAGTTTTACAGTAGTGGGACCTTATTTAAGGTTGCTTCAGAATTTTGTGTTTTACAGGTTTCTGTACCTTAGTGTCTCAACTTTTTTCACAACCTTTTTTTTTTAAACATGCCATGGGGAATTTGAGCCAAGCTAATTAATGTCTGTGTGGAATGATCTCCAATGTGTAATTTTGGATTGGTATATTGTTATTTTTAGAAAATGTGTAAAAACAAGAACACTAAAAAAGCATGTTTTTTGACACATTTACTGTCCCCCTGCTACTGCGTGAGCACTAACATTGTGACATGAGAGAAAATCAGCCACTCATCACTCCCTCCAATTCATTTGTATATTTGGGGAGAATTACTACTGCCCTGGTTGTCATGGCAATGGCTGGTTTTGATAAATGATTGACCTCAGACTGCCATAACATTATTACAAAGATGGGTCACAGGGCGAGCTATAATGAAAGCTTGCCAGCTTCTGATAAGCTCCCGCTGCGCTCCTTTGGGTTTGCCTTGTGGTAAGGTATGCTGTTTCTTTTCAAAGGGTAATTGTTTGTTACTTTCCTCAAAAAGGGTGCATGAAAATAAGATATACAATTACAGCTCCTTTTGGATATAGAATTACAGCTCCTATTATCTACTTCTTACAAATTGGGGGATTTTTATAAAAAAGCTGGGGATTTTAGGTCTGATTCCCTATTCGGTTTCTGTTACACCGCAAAAAAACCCTGTCATGTCGAAGTTGCAGTAAAACTGAAGTTACATTTTAAAAAAACATGTTTTGTCTGAATAGATTAAGATTTAGGCATTAGATTTAATGTCAATGTATTGGTCAACATGGTAATCTGGAGCATCACAGAGATAACAACAGCAACAAAATATACATTGAAGACAACAAATGTGTAAGTGCTTTATTATTTAAATAGTGCGTGCGCACACACGTATATTCTTTCTGTTGAAAACTAAGAAAATTCACAAAAATTTAATTTAATGTTAGTTAAGGTTACTCTCATCAATAATCTAAATATAAAAAAAATAGGAAATACAAAGTTAAGGATTCAAAGGGTGCAAAATCAAGCACTCTCAAGTAAGAATATGCCAGAATGAATGTTACCCATGCAACTTTATTTTGGCCCCATTGTGCATATACATTATGGTACAGTGTTTAATTAAATGATCACATATTATTTTTTGCACAGGGCCCCAGGTTCATTATTCTGTGAGGATGGATTGGGTTTGTGTAGTGAAGGAACCTGTTATCTGTAGGATCTCTGCCTCCTTTATTGTAAAAGTTAGGTTTGTAGTAAATGAAGCCTGGGATTGCAGGAAGAGAAAGGATGGTCTTTGTCACTGCTTCAGACCAATTGCACATGTATTCCCCCTCTATTGTCTACGAAGGGCAACCACTTTAGATTTCTGGCTCCCAGTTGTCACCTCTCTTGGGTGGAGATCTGTGTCTCACTCACTCGTGACTCGGACTTTTTAGACGGCACCACTCCCTCCCTTACATTGTGATATCCCTAGCAAGCCAGGTTGCCTAAAAGGCCAACGGCCATGCTGTGCTTTTCTGTCCAAGGGTTATGGCCAGTATATTGCTCACAGTATAAATTACCAGTTCCTTCTAAGCATGTGCCTTTAGTCTTAACATAATAAACATATTAAAATTATAAAAAGAACCTACACGCATGCTAAAAAGTTGACTTACCAGAAATCAACCTCAGCTCTGTCCTAGGACTCTGGTAGGTTTTAGTCTTTCAAAACCCATAACTGAGCTTTTCCTGTGGTTACAGATTCATCTGCTTTTGATCCAGAACCAGAACAGAGACTGGGCAGATCAGCCATTTATTTATACAGCTCAGGCCTTTTATCTTGACATTCTGTAACAGGTAATCAGCAGACAATGTCTCACTGGTCAGGGCATAGCTTCAAAATTCTGGGTTCTTACATAACTGGAGTTGGGGAATTTGCATTATCCTCTTCCTAGGGATTTCCCAAGAAATCCACTTATCACTTATTGTCTCAAAAGTCCATACTTGTTTGGCACATTTTAAATATAACTTTTGAGATCCCAGGTCTCACATTTATCACATATTCCCACTAATGAGATTACATAGAATCCCAATCCACAATAATACATAAAACTTAATACAATAAGGACTTTGGATATTCCAAGAAATTGTCATATCTGTGATAGTCTCATGGTTAGGGCAGTTGAATACCATCCTAGAGACCTGGATTTTATTCCTGCCTCTGCAGCCAAATTCCTATCAGATTCTGGGCAAGTCCCTTACAGCAAACTATTCACAGGTAATCACTTCTGCATATAAATCAAAGGCTGTCTCATAACGCGTACACACAAGGTGACTAAATTAAGGTTGCATGGACAGTGTTCATTCTGGCATTTCCTAACTCAAGAGTTCTTTACTTTGCAACCTTTTAATTGCTTTTAATCCTTTGTAATTCCTAATTTCTTGTGATTTACTTTAGAGAGCAATCTTAACTAACTTTAAACTAAGCTTTTTGTTTGTTTCTTTATAGAGTGCCATAAGTACATGACACATTACCATATGCATTACCATGGATGAAAGAAAGGGATCCATGCTGCTTCTCTTAGATCTATCAGCACTTCCGGATTCCATTGACCCCCAGAATATTTTTACTTACCAGTGAGATCTTGCTGATATAGATGGAAGTACCCTCCAGTGAGGTAACAGTCAGTTCTGCTGTCAATTGCTTGTCTTCCCGAACAGTCCTCACAGGCAGTGTTCCATCTTGTCAACCCCACCCCCCAGATTCATATTATCAAGCTGCCTGGAGTGGCTCACGACTGTGAGTGCCAACCTCAAGATAGACTGTTAAGAAATAGGGTGCAAACTAAAACTGGTTGTGTGTTCTGTACTTCGGTTTCACCAACCAATTATCAAGTGTGAATTCCTCAAAGATTAAAGTAGCCTTAAAATGGAGTTACAGGCAGTCCCATTGGATACTCTGGTCTATCTTGCCACTTAGGCGAGCTTGCCTTTGTGATAGATGCTACCTTACATAATAATCAGGTTACTCCTAGTCCAAAAGGACCAATCACTTACCCTATGTCAACTGCACCTTAGATCTCTCGCTAAAGACAACATTTATAGTCAACCCTATAATAAATTAACTAAAGATGTATTAAACTGGAAAAAAAAGAAGTAAAGATTATTTACAAAGTTAAAGCAGGTAACATGCATACACAGATGAGCTACAGTCTTAGATTTCAAAAGTTAATAGAAGCTGCAGTAATATAGAAGATCTATATGTTCTTTACAGGTAACCTAAGCTAAGCAGGAGAAGGGAACAATCAGCAAAGTCTTTGGCCTTTGCTGTTTCACAATGGCTCATTTGGTTGCAATGGACCTTCTTGAGTGGAGGACCAGGACTTTACACTAATTAATGTTTCTTTCCTGTTTGGTGAATTACACAATTATCAAGGTTTACAATGCAAACGCTCAATATAACTTTATACCATGGGCTACAGATGTTATAAGAGAGAGAGGTACCTGCAGTATCCTACAAGCAATTTATCAAGTCTAAACACTAAACACATTCTTATCAACTTAAACCTCTATTTTAACAAAGCTAACACACAGGTGAGCCAGAGTAGTTTCCAGCTATGCACTTGTCAGTGTTCAGTGAGGCTTAGAGCCTGCACCACAGAAATATGAAACCAATAAGAGATATTGGAAGCTGCTAAGTATGCAGTGTCATCAGTATTCAGAAGATGCTCACCTCTACAGTTTCTTTTCATATAATTACATTCGGTAGTCTCATTACTTTCTCAGTGGCTTACTGAGACAGAGTTCTGGATGAAAGCAAACCTGGTTCAACTCAACCTGGATGCTTGTTGGAAGTAGGAAGAGTTATTTAGAAGATTGGGAAAAGGTGGTAGCTGCACTTTCTGCTGAGAGCGTATGCCTGTCTTTCAACAAAATTGCTCAAATTAGATCCATCAGTGCTCCTGAGTTTTTAGGTAGTAGCAGAATTATGGCTTGAAGTATAGCTGATCTTGAGGCCATCATTCCTCTCACACAGACCTCACACTGGTCATTCACCTTTGTCATCTTCAGTCTAGTTTACTACAATGTGTTGTACTTAGGTTACACTGGCAATCCACCTAAAAGCTCTGTCTGGTGCAGAAGCCAGATTCCTGAATGAGAAGAGCTATTGTGAACACATTATTATGATCAATTATTATTAATAATAATTATTTTATTTTTACAGTGGTATACTAGGCATTTTGTAGTACAAAGAGAAAAGTCCCTACTTACAGAATTGAGCTTAAGTCTTTTTACTGACTTCCAAATAGTCTGCAGTCTGGTTGTCTAGAACCTGCTTCCCTCTCTATTCCTCCTCATGGTCACGGAGGGTATGTCTACACTGGAATGTAAGCTCAAGGTTAGTAGAACTCGAGTTAGCAGAGTTTCTTAACCTAGGGCTTGAGTGGGTTTCTTAACCTAGGGCTTGAGTGTCTACACACATTTGTAACCCCCTGTTAGGAATTGTTGAATCCTCAGTCCCAACCTGGGGCACCAATGTCTGCACATTATGTGGGCCCAAGTCTACCCAGACTTCCTAGCATCCTTCCCAAATGTGGCTGCTCTAGCCCTTTGTTCATGGTGCAATGTGAGAAAACTTGACAGTCCCCTAAACTTGACTATTCAGAGGACAAAGAAAATCGGACTGTGGGTTTGTGGGATACTTTTAGCAGACTTTCAGAGCATGAATCCAGTGGGGTTGCATCTACACTGCAGAGCAATAGGGTTTGAACCCTGGGTCCTGTCTTGACTCAGGCTTGGACCCTCCATCTTTGTGTGGTCCTGAAACCCTGGGATAGCATGAATTGTGTGTAAATGGATGAGGGGTTAGGCTTGAGCTACAGTTCTAACCTTGGGTTTATGTTGCAATGTAGGCATACCCTACGGTACTGTTGATTTCTGGGGTTAAACACTCAAGGCTTATTGCAGGGCTTTCTCAGTCAAGGGCACCCATCTTTGGAATTAGCTTTCCTTGGTTGTCTGCCAAAAACTTCAGAGCATATGGTAAGATGTTTTTATTTTGTTTAGCTTTCATCATTTTTTTTTTTGTAAATTAGGAATTTCGGGGGATTTTGTGTGTGTGGGAGTGTTGTCTGAGTTTGTTTTCCAGCAAAATGACATTGGTTCTTTAATGTTTGTATATAATGTATCATTTTAATAACTTTGTAAATAAGTACATAGATGTTGTGGCAATAGTTGCTCTATGAATCAAGGCACTATAAAGAAGACAATACAATTATTTAAAAATATTATTAGTTATGCAATCAGCAGCCAACTAATGTTTGCTCAAGTATATCAAGAGTTACATTTGCTGATAATATGATTCTAATGTAGGATCCAATTATATACACTTGTGTAAAAGCCATTACACTCAACATCAGGTATGCACTATAGGAAAAGATATGCAAATCCTGGATTTGGTACTAGTACAAATAGGGAAATAAACAGTCTGGGGCAGGCCAGAAAGTGGAGGCTGGCCATCTTCTTTCATATATGAATACAGGCAACCAATCAACAGCAGGCAAATATAGATGTCAAACTCTACAAGCAAGGAAAGTTGGGTTCATTGGATGCCATTAGTGTAATATATGCATTTGAGAAGCAAGATCTCATCTTTTGCACATATTGCAGAGCAGAGCGCCTCAGTGTATGTATGCTTTGAGGAACACTGATATGGCCAGAGGGTAGTGTATATTGGAATGCTGGCACTTTGGGAGTAGTGAAGACACGTCAGTGCTTTAGTGGGGAAGTGGAGAGCAAGCACAGCTTGGCAGAGCTGGGCAGATGGTTGGATGCCACTTTGCATGCAACTGCTTCTCCAGAACCCAGCTGTGAAGCTCAGGATAATATGGAATCAGCAGACAGGATTGGTGTGTTTTTCACTGCACTGGCACTCAGTCTCCCAAAGAGAGTGGTGATATAGCATTTTCCTATGCCTGGAGTAGCTTTTCTGTCCTAGGGCAAATGCTGTGCATATACATCCATATTATAGGTTTTCAAAGTTCACAGAACAGAGAATGAAACAATGCTAGCCAAAGCAGCAGACATTCCAGCACCATCACTGGTGGCAAGAAGGAACTGAGGGTGGGGGAGCCAACGGCACCCCTTATACCACACCATGTGGGCACCACTCCAGGGGGTGCCAGAGTCTGTCCCCTATGGATACTGCTAAGGAAAAAAACTTTCGGCACCAGTGCATGTGGCGAGCACACACACCTAATATGGAATGGACATGAGCAAGCACTCAAAGAAGTTAGGTGCCTGGACTTTTCACCCATGCCCCTCTATTTTTCAGCCTATGCTACTGAAAGTACTTTGACACTGATCTAGCAATGCAGTTAAGAACATACATAATATTATTATGCATATATTTAGTAGATGCTTCTAGATTTTGGCCTTATTGTTTAATGAGTGTGATGGTGGTTTCACAGGCACTACTGATTGTGGGGTAGCTTTTATTTCATGCAAACCGTTTTGATACCAACTGTTTTGTAAATATTTCTACCCTTGGAGAGTTCTGCAATGAAGGGATATGTAAACAGGTCCCCAAAAGAACCCATAAACATTTTACAAACTATCATTGCTTTTTATGAAATTATAGAGGAGGAGTAGTATATTCAGTGCTGGACATTCAAATCCTCCTCATGCTCACCTCCCCAAATAATATGTAGATTATTTAATTAATTTGATTATCAAATATACAGGATCTGAATTTCTTCTCATTTACATCAGTTTTAAATTGAAATGCCAGTGATTTCATCAGAGTTACTCTTGATTTACACCATTGTAAGTGAGAGGAGAACAAGGCCCACACTTAGCAAGGTATGTTTTTTTATTTTTTTACTACTCAAATATTTTTAAAGATTTCTGTTTTAAGAGGTTTCTATTTTAAAAGACAGTTTGGCTTTGCAATACTTTTTTTTTTCAATATTACAAAACTACCTTTGACCTTTACCCAGTATGTTGTTGCAATAAGACATGTCAAGGTACATATAGAAACAAATCCATGTGGGATGTAATGAAATCCAAGGGAAAGAACCAAATGGCCCCACTGAATAGCATAGTTACCAAAATATCCTGGGCCAGACCCTCAGTTAATGTAAATGGACAAACTTCCTAGGATGTCACTATATCTTTATGAAGTGGATTATGGCTATTATAAAGTTCCATACAGACTTCCACTACATGTTTCCAATTAACTTTTAAAGCAGCAGCTCCTCAGGACAATGTGGTGTTATATTTAGAAGTGCAGGCTGGTCACCTGACCCTGTCCTGATTTAAGAATTATCTGGTCTAAGTTCACCATTCATTTTTAAAAAAAATTAAAGATAAACAGTTGGCTGGATTGGATTTCAATATTATTCTTATTATTTTATAATTAAAATATTCTTAATGAGATTGCATTCTCCCCACGCATGCATAACTTCCAATGTAAAGTAGCTATCATAGGGAATAAAATAATCCTGCGTGCACATTGTAGTCTCGCTTGATATTAAACTATTTACACAGGATTTTTCTCTCTCTCTCCAATATTTTATTTACTTGGTTTTTTAAAAATAAAACTGGGGAACCGGTGGCTGGTACTGGTTTAGATTTCCTGCCTGAATTTGCTCTTGTTTTTCTCCTTACTCCAGTTCTCCTTGTGCAATGCTGCGTGGCGCTGGCAGACTGAGAGAGAGGGAGCTCCAGTCACACACATACACATAGACCACGGAGAGGAGATTAACATCAAGGAGACCACGTTTGCTATAGAAGGGAGGTGGGGTTGGCCGGGTGTGTGGGGGGAAATAAAGGCAACAATCGGATAAATGCTCGTCTGTCCTCCTCGTCACCAGCACCTTGCTCAGGTCTGAATTCGCTTCTTTTCCTTTGCTGTATTGTGCTTGCCTAGGATCTGGATAGGAGAGGGAGGGCGGGGGGAGGGGAGAAAGGGGGAGGTTTAACTTTTACTTGACATTACCGGGTTATTGTCAGTTTCACTGTGTTAAATCCCAGCGATTTCCCCTCGCTTCTCTTCCCCTTCCCCCCGCCCCCAGTTTAGCTCCCGCCAGTTAACTTTGTTCAAAGGGCTGCAGCCAAAAAGGCTTGTCCGGGCCTGGGACATAGATAACATAAAGTAAATAATCACCACAATTAGACTGGGGCAGGGAGTTGATCTTAGTCGCTAACGATCTGCTTAGTTAGCGTTTGCTATTTAGGGGCGATTGAAGGCCATCGCACCAAGGACACACACACACACACACACGCTAGATACAAAAGTCTGGAGGATCTAGGGGGGAATTGCAGCCACCGGATCGGTGCAGAAGAGGCAGCCAGAGCCATGCGTGCCACGGCCTCCTGAAAAAAGAAAGACGCTGGGTGGTGGAAAGTATTTTGTCTGCTTTTGTCTTGAAATACAGTGAATTGGAAGATGGAGATGGATGTTAAGGGAGTTTCTCAGTGCCCAGAGCCCATCCCCCACTCGCAGGGGTCTGGAGGCTGTCAGCAGCAGCAGCAGCAACAGCAGGATGGGCAGGCAGGGGAAAGTGCAACTGCTAGTGACAGTAATAATCCAGAGAAGAGGCAAAACAGTGAGAAAGAAGACAAAAAGGTAGGTCCGCCGCCTTTAAAACGGGCATCGCCAAGCACAGCAGAGGAGCCTTCCTTTATAAACTATGATCGCTTGCGGTTAGATAGGAAATTAGAGTAGGGGTGGGAATCCATTCTGTAGGGAATGAAGAGGAGGATGACTTTGGGAAGTGAAAGCATCTAGCCTTACTAGGAAGAAGTGTACCCTGATTATTATTATGATGTTTTATTATTATTAAAGATGGTTATTTTCTTTTTAAATGTAAAGAAGACGTGTACAGACAGAGTGGAAAAGGTTGTTTAAGGACAAGGGAAATGAGGAGGGTCATAGCAAAATAGCAATGGATAGAAAGCACTTCTCTGCCCATTCAAACATAAATGATGTGCATTTGTCTCAAATGCATTGTTCTATGTACAGTGCGTTGAAAGTGGCTTTATAGAGCTTGGATTAGGAGAAATTGAAAATGATAAAATGTTGGCACTAAAGTTTACCTTACTTTCAGGGTTTAGTACTGTGAGTGCCTCTTCACCCTTACCATCCTTTTTTAGCTAAGGGCAAGAGGCGAGTTACCTGTAAGGAAAGAAGCCTAGTAAATCTGTTTCTTCAACCCTGCTGTGTCATTGTAGACTAGGGGACAGCTGCTTACTACTGTACTGAATGAAAATCTTTGGGTAACAGATCTATGAGAAATGGGTCAAATTGCATTCTTTGGTGCTTATATATCTTCTGCTAAATGAATCATAAAGTAAGGAGAATGGAGTAGAAAATATTGCCATTAAGATAATGTTAGCGGAGTGCATTAATCAGTGCTTTTGTCTGTAGGCATTGTCTTCATTTCCATTAATATTTCCCAGCATGGGTTTACTTAACTGAAGCCTATAAATTGTACGTGTATAGATACGTAACAGACATACTGACAAATGCATAAGTTTTAATATAATAATGAATTTTGCATTCTATGTAAAATTAATGATAAAAAATTCTTAAAGTTTCATTGAAATCTGCAGTTTTCTAAGTGAATAGAGATCACATGAATAAATTTTAATCACATTTCAAAATGTTGCATTGTACTAAAAGTGAGCTATATTTCAAAAAGTAGTTTTACTATTAGTACAGTTTTATTTTATGTTAGACATGTGTAAGGAAACACTTATACAATGAAACAATGTAAACCAGTAATTAAATACATTAGTGCAATAACTATTTCAGGCCACATATTTATAGAGCTAAAGTTGGATTATCTTGAATATTTTGAAATCATTGTATCTTTTACTGGAGACCGCCAGTTCACAGTATTTACATATGTGTTTCATAGCTGAGATACTTTTTGATTTGTTGAACATCTTGTAAAATCAGTACAATTGTTTTATTAAAAAAACAGTATATTAAAGATTGATAATTTGAACAGGGCCTGTATGGCTAAGTAAGGTGAATAAAAGGTTTTTATTTTTTAAAATGATAACTGATGGCTTTAAATATTCTAATATATGTAGATAGCATTTCAGTCTCCCTTGAATGTATGAATATTTAATTCTGTCATGAATGCATATTACTGTAACATATTTAAATGACTGTGTATGTTCAGTTTTAGGAATCATTTTTGTGCATGATGTTACTAACAGAACTTTAAATGTATTCCTTCAATATTAGTTTACAGAATAATTAATATGTAAAGCTAATGCTGCTATTTTCATATGTGTTGGCTGAGCCAATGCCTTGAGCATTTAAAAATCCTGCCATCAGCAGAAATGTATGCTCAGTAGTTACTTTTTGATGCATCACATAGTCTGTCTAATGTTCTACCAGCAAGGAAGGCAAATAACACATATGACTGTAGGTGAAATGAGTACTAGAAAAGTCTTGACTACAGTTAGCTAATTAACAGGTATAGGTAAATGAGTATTCTACTGATGTTTTCCTATATATTTGTCAGCAATTGCTTGACTTAGAATCAAAATACTTTTTTTTCTAGGTGTAGTCTTTCAAAGGTATTTTGATGTGTCCTTTTCTTACCCAACATGGGTTCTGTTTTAACCCTGCTGTTGCCAAAAGTATTTGCAGTGCCTGCAGGTTACATTTGTGGGGAGCGCTATGCTATTTCAAACCTCACTAACTGTATGAACCTTTTCTGGATGCTTTTCCAGGACAATTTATACTTCTCATTAATGCCAAATTCTTTTGGGTCCCTTAAGAAACAATTGCATTGAAAATGTGGGGAAAAGTCATTAAAATGGTAATGCAGTCCAACACATTTTATAATAACATGGGAAAACAATACTTTTCTAAATCAAAATCCAAAAAACCCCAAATATTGCATGAAACATCATATAAGATTCTTCTAAATGGACAGAAATAACATGATCTTTGCTTGTTTAACTATTAAATAGACATCAAGGGCAGCTTGATTAAGAGCCGCGTTTCATAGCTATAAAGCATCCCACGTGTAAATGATAAAGAACATAAGTAACAATGAGATCCTCTGGCATATTATAGATAGATACTCACACACACACATTTTTCCTAAAATTTTCCAAAAATTAGGATTTCAGGGTATCTCAGGATTCCACCTTCAGCCCTTGCTTCCCAGGATTTTACCTGAGTAATAAAAAGCATTATGTTTTAGGGTGCACTTCCACTTTCCCTGAAGACAATTAGAAGTTTTGCTGTTGACCTAAGTGAGAGCTGGATCAGGCTCATGACCAGTAAAGCTATGTTTTTCACAGTGTCTCAAAATGAAACCTTGTCAAATCAACGGCCTACTGAAAATAGACATACCTTTGAATTTTGCAGGATACCCCATTAGAAAGGTGTTTCAATGTCTTTTTAGTGGATCTCAGGTTTCTCTGGTCCATCAAACATTCTGAAAACTGGTAGGCCCCAATGTAGTAAAACGTCAAAACACACGCTTACTTTTAAATATGTGATTAGTCCCATTGACTTCAGTGAGACTACTCACATGCTTACAGTTATAATAGAGGAATGGTATCTTTGAAAGCGCTTATTTAGTCAAGGATTTGGCTGTGAAAGTTGTCTGTGGTAATAGCAACTTGTGACCCTAACATGTCTCTATACATGCTAGAACAGACACTAAGATAAAAATAATTAAATTTAAGCAACTAAAGAAAGACTTTTAGGTCTTACTGAGACACCTATAGGAAAACATTCTGATTTTCAAAGATGCTGAGCAGCTGCGTCTCCAAACCTATGGGTTTTCAGCACCTTTGAAAATCAGGCTCTTCAGTAGGTGTCTTCATAGGGATTTAGTGCCTAACTTAACACATCTAAGTTGGAAATTTTTGTTCTATTTTTTATTTTAAACGATGAGGAAAAAACTTCCATAACTCAATTTTTTCAAGTATGTACAAAGGAACCCAGTGCATTTACAGGCGTATCCATGTCTTCCACGTTATACCTAGACTGCAGATGCAAAAACCCCTTGAAACAGCTCCACATTGAAGAACTTTCTGCATATTTACGTGAAAATAAGTATAATAAGGTTACAAGAAAAATAAGCCTATTTGGGCTGGGTACATTGTATTCTAGTTCAAAAGCTATTGTGCTAGTGCTTGATATAGGAATTCTGAAGTGCTTTGTGTGCTTATTTGGATGCCATTACTCAGAATGCTCTTCTACCTCATATCTATGTGAGAGTGGTGCTAGTGTGTAAGCTCTGAGAGGAAGAAGACCATGCTTTGACAATACTGTTGAATGCATTCAGTATTAGGCTGGAAATGACCTCCCTATAGAAACCCAGAAAGGACCACATCCTTTTAATATTACCTTTTTCTCCATATTCTTTCCCTTTTTTGGAGGTGGGGGGATGGGGAAGGGTTGTTCGTTTTTAAATACAAAGGCATCCTTTTGCATATGGCATCATAGGACTCCAGCATTTGATATAACTTCTGCACCGCTCCTCTGTGTTTGATGTACTCTCAACTCAGATACATTTATTGCGTGTATCTTAACTTCTGCTAGAATCTACAATTCTACCTTAATTGTATATTGTCATGAGAAGGTACAAATACTTTCTGTCACTGTATGTTACTTCTAGCCAGAACCATCTTAGGCATATGCAGCATACACAGCTGCGTAGGGCTCCAAATTTTATGGTGCCCTAGGCAGCTGCATGCTGCATATGCAGCAGCACCAGCCCCGGTGACCAGCCCTATCCCTTGGCTGGCCCCCCCTGCAAGAATCAGGGCCGTCCCTAGGGAGCTGTGGGGCCCCGACAACTCCCTCTGTCCTGCCTCTTACCCTTCCCCCCTGCTCCGCCCCAGCCCGCCCCCATTCCACCTCTTCCCCCAGCAACCCCGCACTCACCGGCGGCGGCGGGAAGTGGAGTAACCCAGCCCCTGCCTGCTCTACTCTGCCAGCTCCCAGCCGCTGCACTCTGCTTCCCACCTGTGGTCAGTGTGGGGAAAAGATCGCCCCCTGCACTCACCGGTGGCAGGGAGCGGAGAGACGCAGCTCCAGCCTGCTCCACTCCCTTGCCCTGGCCCCAGTCATGTTGCTCAGGTTGGGGAAAGGACCGCCCCCCGGCTCTCACCAGCGGTGGGAAGAGGAGTGTTGCAGCTGGGAGCTGGTGGAGTAGAGTGGGCTGGGGCCTGGCTGCTCCATTTCCCGCTGCTGCTGGTGAGTGGGGGATCCCTCCCCCCAAACTCCCTCCCCCAAGTGACATGGCTGGGGCTGGGGTGAGGGAAGTGGAGCAGGCTGCTCCCAGCACCTTACTAATCCCCCAGGCTACTCTGGGCCTATGGGCTCCCCAAAAGTGGCCCCCCACAGCTCCTGCCTCCCAGACCCTGGGGGAGGGAGGCCTGGGGCCCCACAAAGCCCCCCATGGGGGGGCTGCTTGTGTAAGGCACCCAAATGGCTATGGACAGCCCTGCTTCCAGCTCCTACTTAATTGCTAAGCACTAGCCATCGTCTCCATAGGGGCTAGTCTAGTGGGTGGAGCTGGAGTCAGCCTGGAACCAGAGCTGATGGTCAGAAGCCTGGAAAGGAAGCAGAGCTGGAGCAAGGCAGGAGCAGAAGGGAACAGGACTGGAGTAAGGCTGGGAACAAGGCTGGAGCAAGGTCTGTTGTAGCAGCAAGCTGAAGAATCTGCAGGCATAGGTAGTGTGCCTGGACCAATCAAGGACCCTGAGAACACTGTCAATCAGGCCTTCTGTGGATGGCATATCCTGTGGTACTTGGGTCCACAAGGCTGAGAGCCTGTTAATGGCTGCTCTGGAACAGCTGGTGGGTGATAGCATAAAGGCAGTAGTTGCTCAGCACCAGCAGATCCAGGTTCTAGAGACGTGGATCCTCATACTAGCTTTTCCTGGTTGTTGCCAGCTATATCAGGTGTTTTGAGAAGCTATTTCAGTTTGCTGTTATACCTTAAGCAGATGTGTCAAATAATAAAAACCTAAGTAAAAGAATATATATTTAGAATCATTTTATTTGCAAGTGGTGCATCTAGAGCCCAGCAAGAGAAGAATGAGGTCTTATACCACTTTTACATTAGTTTTAAGTATTAGGTAACAGTTGTAGAGGGTGGGGAATCAACTTCTGAGGTCTCTCAAACATTGATAATGAAGCAACATTCAGGGTACATCAAACACACAGGAGTGGTGCAGAAGTCATATCAAATGCTGGAGTCCTATAATGCCACATATAAAAGTATGTCTTTGTACATAGAAATAAACAAAAAATCTCCCTAAAACAAAGGAGACAGTATGGAGAAAATGGTAATATTCAAAGGCTGTGGTCTTTTCTGGTACATTGATAGAATTCCCAGGTAAGTTTTGTAAAGTTTTATGAAGCACTGGGCACTCTGCAAGGGGAGTATTTTCTCTTTGACTCACCCTTCACTCAGCTGCAATGGGGCCAAATGATTTCTTTCCGTCACTTTTCGTTTTGTGCCAGCTTTACCGCTTTTTTCACTTAAAAACATTTTGTTCTATGTCATTCTTCATTATGTCTATCCGATGCATTCTGGGTCATCTTCTATTGCTAGTTCCTCCTTGCACTCTGGTATGTATTGCCAGGTATAGTATCCTTTTTGGGTCCATTCTTGACACTTGTCCAAACCATCTCAATCATCCTTCTTGAATCTTGTGTAAAAACATTTTATGCCCTAGCCATTTTCTTGTCACTTCATTTTTTATTTTCTGCAGTCTTGAAACTCTCAGTATTCCCCATAACCAGTTCAATTCTTCAGTCAATATATTTCATTCATTGTCTTCCCTCATACTTCAACATTTAGATCCATACAGCAGTATCAGCATAACCGTTGTCTCAGATAAAACCAAAAAAACAGTGTATCTAAATGTTTTTAGCCTTTCAAATCTGCAGTTTTCCAAACACTGTAGCGGCTAGTCTGATTCTACTTTTTATATCATTTTTACAGTTCCCATTCTTTAATACTAGTCCTCCAAGGCAAACAGATTTTTCTATGTGTATGTTCTAGTTCTTTGCCTCTAACTCCTTCCTCTAACTCTTTGCCTCTAACTCTTCCTCTTGTCTTCCAGTTGCCATATTTTTTTCTTCTCCATACTGATCTTCAATCCAAAGTTTCTGCTTTCCTGGTCCACCTGGTCAGTTATTCTCTGTAAAACTTCCTTGGTCAGTGAAATGAATTCAGTATCATCTGTGACTCTAATGTGATTTACGTCCTCCCATATAATGTGACTCCTCTCTTTTCATCTCTCAGTGCTACATCCATTACTGCTTCCAGTACCAAGTTGAACAAATCTGGTGATAGGGAAATATACTATTTAAAAATGATTCTCCCCTTGAATAAATAGCAAGAGAATTTTTTGGCAAAGGGTGAGCAGCTGTTTACATTTTTCATCTAAATGATCAATAAGAGGATGAAGCTTGAAAAGCCAATCACATAGTGAATGGTTCCTGGGACAAGCACAGATATTTTCATTGTAATGTTGGAATTTCATTAAAACTTGGTACTATTTCTAGTCATACTCATTACAGAGGGAAATGAGGTGCACGTGTGGATGATTATGTAACAAATCCACAGCCACAATGAACGCCATGGTTGCACTTGAAGCATCAGGGATAGAACTAAGAGCTATCTGCTAAGAAAATACAGGATGCTGGCATTGGGCTAAAGAAGAATTAATAGTTGCTGCAGCAGTATTATTAGGGTGTTGATCCTCTGGAGGGCATGCCACCAGAGGATGTATACTACCATCTTTTGGTTCTGTTTGTACAGCACCTTGTACAATAGAGTCCTGACCCATGGCTGAAGTTCCTATTTATACAAATAAATATTAAATTATAATAATATACACTTGAGTAGATTTGACATTGCATCCAGTACAGTGCATGATTTAAACAGGTACATATTTAGGCGATGATTCAAAAAAGCAACCTTATTCAGGAAAGCACTTAAGCATATGCTAGTACAGTGGTTGGCCAGTACATGATATATTCCTTCCAGTGAAGTAAAGCTTGTCTAGTGTTCACAGGAGTTCATAACCAACAGTTGGGTGCCAGCTTGTAAGAAATTTGTGGCTACAAACAATGGAGATCAATTAAGCTAGAAAGACTAATATCCATTGTGTTACAAACAAAGTATTTCCACTATAGCTGTAGACAGTCGTAGTGTTTTTAGGTTCTCAGTTCATGTGGTGAACATTTATGGTTCCAAGATGTTTCCATGTTGCCCAGATATTTATCATTATACTGAAATGGAATTGACTAAACCAATTAGAATGCAGAGATGCTGTAGAGTTATTGATACATAAACTGTTCATTGTTTTTCTCAGTTATACAGTTCCCTGGAGCCTGATTGGTTGTGGGAATCTCATTCATATAATGACTGTAATTATTCGCACTAGCTGTACAATATGCGAATCCCTATACTCTGATTGGCTTCCAGCAATAATTACTCAGAGAATTGGGATTTACATATTCACTGTACAGTTATTTCCCAATAACCCATTCTCAAAAAATACTGATGAGCAAAGAAACTACAACTGAAACTGCTCAAAGGGAAAATAAATAAATAAATGTGTGTTCAAGTAATCCCCAGAGTTCTCAGTGAGGGCCCTGTTGCACTGTGTGATGTATAATAAAAGACAATCACTGTCCCAAAGAGCTTAAACATATTAAAGGTCTCCATAATTAATGTCTCCTTTCCTGCTTTCCCCATTACTCTCTTCTCCTATCTCTCTTCCTCGCCCAATTCTATAAGGCTCCTGTCCCTAGAATAACTGTTGTATATTTGTTTAAATTATTTGTTTACATTACTTGCTGATAGAGCAAGGGAAAGTTAAGGGAAAAAACATTGTGTGAGAAACTGTGTTAACTAACATATTTTAACTAACACAACATAAAATACAATTTAGCTCTTAGTGCAGACAAGGACAGTCACTTTAAAATGTGCTAGGTAGCCATGATTAACCAGCACAATACAATAATTATTCAATAGCTCATCATGGCCAGCTAACATGTTTTGAAACATTCCTGTCCTTTTCATTTAAAAATCTACTAAATAGGACTGTCTTGTTATGTAAATGGTAAGTAAGAAGCTCTATTGAATTAAATTGAACTCTTTGGGTAAATAAGTGTTGCAGGATAAGGGCCCAAAGCATAGGCTAATAAACAAATAGTTGTTTGGCCTCAGAGTTCAGTTACTATAAACATCTCGGCCTACAGCTTCAGAGTTTATTTCTGTAAAAAGGATTCACCTTCAGGTAATTGTATTACACAAGTTGGTCAGAGCAACAATATTAGCAATATCTGAAAATACTGTACCAAGAACACGCTGTCCACATTAGTTTCAGGTCACCCACAAATAACTATTACGTTTGATTAGAGGGTGAAAAAAAGGAGTGGAACCTCTGCCTCTTATTAACACAGGCTCCCTGTTAATTGATTTCAGCAACTGCCTCAAGCACCACTGACACCTCCTCTTCACCAGTAACTAATGATTGTGTCCTCACTGAGGATATTACTAGGACTGTACTCACTGCCAGACTCTTCCAGCAGAAAATGTGTCTCTGAATCCAAACTTAATGCAATTACAAGATTCCTGCATTTGATGAAATGTAATTAAAGTTGTAAATATCTACCAAAATTATTACTTATTATTATATAGCATCATAGATGTGAATTGTGCTCTGCAGAGATTTTAAAAATGCCAGGTCTCTCCCTTGAGCCATTTACATAGCAAACTAGACAAAACACAGCAGGGATGACTATAAACAGAAGATGGGGAGGTGGGTATGGGAGGACAAAGTATAAAACAATGTATCAGTCTACTGTTGGGAGATACCTTAACACTGGACGAGTGTGGAAAGAAGCCCAGGGAGAATGTCACTGGTATAGAGCTAACCGAAAGAAGTAAGTTTTGAGTAAGGATTTGAAGGAGGTGGTATATGGTCCACTTTGGGGTCAAGAGAACTTTATGAAGTGGGCATCGGTACAGGAAGTACACATCAGAATCATGCAGTATGGAAAGTCACATCTGGGCCCCATAGACATTATAAAATGCCCTGATGCAACTTTTTAAACTTTATGGAGTGTGTTTTGAGGATGTGAAGACTTTCTAAGTATCTGGAAACCACTTTTAATAGCTAATTATTTTCCTCCCATCTCTCTTTGCTCCATATTTAATCAAAGGCAAAAGTTTGTCCTTACCAAGGTCAGCAGATACTAAAACATTTTAGTTTCTAAGGCATGGAGATATGAAAAGCTAAAAAGTAACTTGGAAAATGTCAAGAAATGAAATCATTCTCAGTTTTTGAACCGTCATCTTGCCCAAATGCTTCATATGATTTGCTCCAAACTTTGTAGAATAACTCTACTTTGGGTTAAGAGGCGATTTCTGGCAGATTGGTCCAGTATTAGTTACTAGTGGTTGTGTGTGTCTATGTGTGTTTGTAAGTGGAAGCAAGTTTTAACCTCAACTGTGTATGGAGTATTTAATCTCACCCAAATATCTTGCCAATACGTCGCTTCCACAGCTATCCCAGACTATGTGGAGACTAGGATTGCTACATAATCTGGGGCAGCTGTGGCAGTGCTAGGCAATGAGACTTATTGAAAATGTCAGATGTTAAACTGACTTGTACCTTAAACTTACCAGTTTTCGTCCATGCATTTATGGGACCCAATTTGTGCATGTGCAAATGATTGCACAAGGAAAGATAACCTGGCACATCATTGTCAGAAAAGCCACTTAAGGACTTACTAAATGGATGTGCAGAATTGGTGGGCTTGCTGGCAGGGCCTCAGAGGTAGGCATGTACAGTTTGTTTTCAGAGAGGTATGGCAGTCATTTATGTGTGATTTTCGTGCATGTGTGCATGTGTTCACATAAATATGGAGCACTTCAATTCAGGGAGGAGTGTGGGTATGTTTGCATGGAGTGAGGAGAAAGGATGAAGCCAGAGAGCTTGAGAGGAGGAAAAGGAGGAGGAGGAGGAAGGCACAGTGTTTGGGAAGAGTGGAACGCAAAGGCAAGCAGCAAAGGTACAAGCAAGAATACTGTATCTGAATCCTGCCAACTGGGGAGATGAAAAGGTGATAAAAGGTCACATTTCCCTCCTCCTTGGGTCCTTTACCAAGAGCAGCCCAGTTAGATCTGAGAAATGGGGCCAGTGTGTCAGCTTCCTGAATATGCCAGAAGAGCAGGTTCCTCAAAGTAGAGAAACAAATGATGAACACCTCTATGAGAAGCTGTATGAGGACCTAGAGAGTTAAAGGCAGCACATTTATTTTACATTAGAGGCAATCAAAGCCTGGAAATCTTGCCAATAGGGTCATATCACAGGGCCATCAATAACATCACTGGTATCAGCCAGCCAGTCACCTCTACCTTTGAATCTGAATCTTTCTCATGCTATCAGACATTGCTTAGGGAACAAACAAGGCTCTGTCATCCCTATCTATCCTGAGATGCTCTTTGCATGTCCTCTGTTTTGTTAAGTCCCATACATTTTTCCTCTCTAAATATGATTTGATAGACCATTTCTTCCTGCCAGTCCCTTTTGCATGTTTCTCCAGTTGCCCACTGGCATGCTTACACTGATTCCTAGGAGTGCTTCTTTGGAGTCCTAGTTGCTACATTAGTTTCCCTAAATATAGATAAAAATGCAGGTGTGCTCTGAAATAGCAAAGTTTTATCTGTCAAGGGATTCTATATTCACGTCTCCAGAGGCCACTCAGAGTGACATAGGCAGCCTATACGTACAGGAAATAATCATACTCCATGAACATGATGACATTCTGCAATGCTGAACTGCTGTTCATAGAACCCATTATCCAGAACCATATCATGACTTTTTCCTACTCATACCATACATTCAAGTCCAACAGGACTAATCAAACCTGGACAGATTCAAGTTCAGAGGTACAGGATAAATTTTTCCAAAGGCACTTAAACACACAGCTATATGTTTATAAAGTATTAGTGTGTATTAGTTATACATTGTTCTTCTTTGAGTGATTACACATGTGCATTCCACTCACGGTGTGTGTGCTTCCAGAGCACAGTCACCAGAAATTTTTCCCTTTCTGGTAGCCGCTGAGGCAGCTCGAGCACCCTCTGCTACTGTGTGCCAATAGCACAAATGTAAAGAAACAGCTGAGCCCTGCCTCCTCAGTTCCCTCTTACTACCCATGACAGTTGCTGAAACTGGCATCCTTTCTTTGCAAGCTCTCTCAGTGGTCTTTTTTTTCTTTTTCTGTACATAGTTAGTTGTTGTTAGCTGTAGTTATAGTCAATTTTATCTAATTTTAGTGAAGTTCTGTGGCTTTGTGTTTTACTGGAATTTTTGCCTGTTCCCTAGTGCTAAAGCATGCCTTGTTCACTGGACTTTAAGCCATGCAACTCCTGCAACAAGACTATGCCCCTGAGTGTCCCAGACTCAAACATCTCAAGTGCCTGGGAGAAGTTCGCATTGGCAACCATTGCCAGATCTGCAGGGACATTAAGCCTCACATGAAAAAGGGCCTGGAGGCCAGGCTGAAGTTTTTGCTTATGGAGGCAGCACTGAGACCTCCTTCTGAGCCAGGCTGGTCAGACTCGGCACCAAATGCCTCAGCGTTGGTAAGGAGTGCTCTTCCTCCATACTGGAGTTCCAGCACTGATCACCATCCCCAGGGCCTATGAAAAGGTATAAGAAACAGACAGCTGAGAGAGGACGATCCCTGGCACCGAAGACAGCCAGATATGGGGATTAGAGTGGAGTGCAATCTAAATCAAAGTACTCCTCTGCCTCACTACTGCAGAAGTCGACAGCATTGACTCCAGCACCTGTGCAGGCACTGTCAAGGACTTGACTTGAACTTAGTCTTATCAAAGCTTATGGGAACACCATTTGAATCATTGGCAACTTGCTCCTTATTATCTCTCTCCTGGAAAGTGGTTTTCTTAGCCATTACTTTGGTCAGAAGGGTCTTAGAACTCCATGCCCTCATCAGAGCCTCCGTATACAATCTTTCTTTAAGATAAGGTGTATTTACGTCCTCACCCCAGTTTCCTCCTGAGAGTGGTTTCACGGTTTCATAGCAGTCAGGCAATTTACCTGTTTTTTACCCAAAGCAGCATGGAAATAGAAATGAACAGTGTCGTCACTCATGGACATTAGACAAGCCCTAGCTTTCTACATGGAAAGCACTAAACCATTCTGAAGGACCACCCAACTGTTCGTAGCTGTAGCTGACAGGATGAAGAGTCTCCTAATCTCTTCACAGACAGTTTGTCCTGGATCACTTCATGTATTCAAATTTGTTACAATCTGGAGGGTGTTTCTCCATCAGCTAACCTGACTGTTCATTCCACAAGGTTGCAAGCATCCTCAGCAGCATCCTTAGTGCAGATCCCTATTCAGGATATTTTTAAAGCTGCAATCTGGTCATTGGTGCGCACATTCTCCTGCAATTATGCCATCACTTAGCATTCCAGAGATTTTGCCAAATTTGGCTGGGCTGTTCTGCAGTCTATGTGTCCATGAACTCCAATCCCTCCATCTAATCAGTTGCTCTGGAGTCACCTAATGTGGAATGCACACGTGTAATCACTCTAAGAAGAAAAAACGGTTACTAACCTTCCTTAACTGTTGTTTTTTGAGATGTGTTGCATGTGTCCATTCCATGACCCGCTCTCCTGGCTCTCTACACTGAAGTTTCCGGAAGGAAGGAACTGAGGGGGTTCAGGGTTGGCTGGGTGCTTTTACTGGCACTATTGGCACATGGCAGCAGAGTGCGCTTGAGCCACCTCGATGGATACCATTGAGGGAAACATTTTCAGCAACTGTACTTGGGGCATGCACACACCTAGAGTGAAATGGATATGTGCAATACATCTCAAATAACAGTTATAGAAGGTTATTAACTGTTTTATCCTAGAATTAACAGGTGACAGAAACTTTCTCAGGTGCCCTTAGCTGATGACACAGAAACCCTGTTTGTAAACCTTCACAGAGGAAAATTCCATTTACATCCTTAGATAGGACTTTTGCTATTTTTAAGATACACTTCAAGTGCTTTGATAGATCTGGTGGGCAGTGGTGGCACATTCCATAGCTACAAGAAGTTCAACCTGGTAATCTTGTCATGCTGTGTACTTTATGCATTGACATACCTTCAGTTGCTAAGGCTAAGATTGCCAGTGCTAACCAGAATAAATCTGAGGAGTGGCAGTGGATTACAATGATGACAATCAGAATTCTAGATAGTGGACACTCAGTGAGGTGAATTATTAAGGTGAGTTGCTAAATTATCATACAGAAGTGCAGCATACACTATATCTCTCTGTGTGTGAATCATATATACAATGCAAAATATAAATGCTCAAGTTCTGCTTCCTAAGAGGATTTATTATATAAATAAAGCTACAGAAAACAAAACAGAAAAAAAGCACCAGTGCAGCAATTATCTTGGAATAATGAATCATATTTAAAAAGTCAAAACAATAGAAAATGCACAAACACAATAATGAGAGCTAGTGATAAAAGCCATACATAAAATAAGAGGGGAAAAAAAGAAGAGCATTACCCTTCTTCCTCAGCTCTATTGGTAGTGACTTTGAGGCTGGCCAAAGGGCCACCTCTATAGCAGGGCACTGTGACAGCTTCCTGCAGGCTCTGAAGAGTCTAGGGTCACATTCACCATGGCTTAGTCTTCTGCTGAGGCTTCTATGGTATCCTTACTGCTCCAGGTGGAAATGGATGCCAAATCTGAGGCCTGGCGGGAGGCAATGTGTTACCTCTGGTCTTCAATGTGTTGCTGTCCCCTTTTGTCAGACAAGGTGTTTCCCAATCCCACGCAGAGACTAGCACCAGCATGTGTTACCAAGCAATTAGTTATTGAGTATAGTCCACAAACTGGCTGTGGTAATGTGTGTGCTACTTTCTCATTTCTAAAAGGGTCTGTAGTCTGTTTGCTGCAGGCCTGGATCATATGCTGTATGAATTCCTCAGAGAGGAAACACCCCAGCTGCATGGCAGATTTTGCAGATCTTTGGTCCTCTGGGCTGCTGGTGATTCAGGAATTAATTCAAGGGGATTGGAGTACAGAGACTGGGGTGGGGAGGATTGGGCTGTAATGGGGGTGAAGGAGGAGCTTGCTTGGCATCCCCAGAAGACTCTTAAGAGCTGATTGATAGAGGGCTCTAGTATGGGAATGGAGAGGAAAATGCACTGGTCATAATCCTGATACTGTGCTCCTCTTCTGCAGATGAGTGTGGAGGTCCTTGGTGTGGTGATGATGGTAGGATGTGTCTGCTGGCCTCAGAAGTTTGTGAGGTTGCAGCAAGTTGGTTAGCATTACTGGAATTCTCTCATCATTAACAAGAAAGCCTTTCAGACTGATCAATACCAACAACACATTTTCTGTCTGACTCCAGGAAACTGTGATGGACACACGGGCAACTAGGAATGCACAGCTTTCTGGAGGAAACCTAGCTTTGAGCAGTTGCATGGGGCTTGTGTCCATATCATGGGTTTAAGTATCAGAGGGGTAGCCGTGTTAGTCTGGATCTGTAAAAGCAGCAAAGAGTCCTGTGGCATCTTATAGACTAACAGATGTTTTGGAGCATGAGCTTTC
>NC_133770.1:77683012-77797089 GCF_003597395.2 Chelonoidis abingdonii
CTCCCTGATTGAACTAACCTCGTTATCTCTAGCTTGCTTGCATATATATACCTGCCCCTGGAAATTTCCACTACATGCATCTGACGAAGTGGGTATTCACCCACGAAAGCTCATGCTCCAAAACGTCTGCTAGTCTATAAGATGCCATAGGATTCTTTGCTACTTTTATCATGGGTTTGGGAATGTACAGAGCATTACTGATATTCATGTAGTTTTTGTACTTATACAGATAAATAAGGGGAATATATTCTCCGCTTGTTGCTGGCTGTTCTTCTACATGCTGTCCAGACCCACACCCTCCATGTTGTGCCTAGCAGTGAGACAGACCTTATCCTTCTCACATTAGCTTGTGGTCTAGGCAAGAGCCTGTTACTGTGTGGCCAGTTTACCTTTGCCATGCTTATCTTTAGCTCCTCTAAAGTCCTGTGATGTCTCTGCATAGTGCTAGTGCTGCTTCAAATTGCTTATGTCATCCCAAACGTTAGCCTTCTGGGTAGCAGTGAGGAGAGGTCATCAAACAGCCTTTTCGCTTAACAGATGTGCAATATATTCCCTCATCCTGCCAACATCAGATTGAATTTCAGTTGAGAAAGGATGAAGTATAGGATGATGGAAAATATTTTGAATGTTTTTTTAAATTTAACTATATTGCAATAGTTTCCATTTCTACTCAGACTACCAAATATTGTTTTAAAAGGGGGATAATAATACTTACCTCTTTTGTAAAGCACTTTGAGATCTCTGGGTGAAAAGTGCTATACAAGGACTAGGTATTATTGTTGTAAATAAATCATTGTGGTATCATTACCAAAATACTGTATAAGGTGAATCCAACGGTAGAGAAAATTACGTTTTTGAAGTTAATAGCTGAATACATGTGTAGGAGCTTTAGATTATGAGTTCTTTGGGACAAGGACACCATCTACTATAGTGGGGCTCGAACACTGGGTGGGGCTTCTAAGCACTGCCTGGAATACTAATAAATAATAAACTCCAAAGCATTATGATGAATAAGGAATGTAACTAAGACATACAAGTGGAGTGCTATATCTTTGAGATCCTGTTGACCTTACAGATTTTACAAATTTAAAAAACCTCTTAAATTATATTCTTCTATACTGTGTCAAGAACATTTTTATAGTTTACTGAAAGCAGTATGATATGAAAGTGGAGTTCTAACAAAGTATTTCTTTCTAAAACATATTTACAGTAGTTAATAGTTCATATAAAGTACTGGCATAGTTATTGAATTAGAGATTTAAAGTACCTTGAAGAATAAAAACATATTCTGAAGTTGAAACTGTCACCAGAAATTGCATTCCCTCAGAGTGATATGTTTAAAGAGACATTTCATTGTAATACAATCTTTCAAATTTCAAGTCCTCCCTTTTTTTTTTGCATAGAAGGGTTACATTATAATGTCAAATATTGATATCGATACTACAGAAGGTTAGCTTGGGTACTCTTTATGTGACTTGAATGCTTTGTTCTATTGCTGTGTGCATCAGTATCAAGAGTGATTCTTCTGTGATAGACTCAAGTTGGGTGGTTGATGGTGACATTCTTAAGAAAAGGCCAAATTCTTGTAACTAATATATTTGTCAACAAAAAACACGCATACACGACATAGTTCAGTCACATTTTGCTTTCGTTTCTTCTGTTTTGTACTTTTAGTTGAGTGTCGGCTTTTTTATAATTGCTATAGCATGTCAGCCCCTTTAAAATGACTGCATGTCAACTGTTTAGCATACTGACTAAGGGGGCATGGGTATAGGAATTCCACCCTGTGACCTACCTGCGTTCGTCTCTGTGACAAGTGGCTGTTGTATTTTTGGTCACAGTTTTGCCACATTAGCTGGAATCATCAATGTGTGTTTGATGTGGATCATTCAAGTTAGGAGAGTGAGTTGATTGAACACAAGGGACCAAACAGAAAACTGGAGAAGTGGGATGACATGGTGAATGTATTTAGCAGGCTAGCTGGTGAGGTAGTGATCAGTCAGCACCACGTCTAATCCCGTCTCTGCAATTCAGAGCCTAGCCTGTGAATGTCAGCACAGTCAAGAAACAATTGAACTTAAATCGGTGTAGAACCAATGGAAATTGAAGCGGAAGTTGTCTGTCTGTCTGTCTGTTTATTTATATTTATTTCACCATCACTATAGTATCCTAGCACCCTTCAAATATTTAAAAACAGAAACAACAATAACCATCTTTCTCTCTGTCATTGCTGACCACAGATCTTGTGCTGATCAGTGTGAGGCTGAAGTGTCTGGTTTTGGACCTGTGAGAGGTTCTTTTTGCTGGTTACACCATTTTTTTCCAGGTGCTAGCTGGTCTGTCCTCTGTTTATTTTTTCCTAGTTTGACTTGTACTTGGGAGGGATGCAGGTGACTGATTGGACTCATTGGCAGCGGTAGTGAGCTAATAGTGGTGTGCCTGTTATCTAAAGGATGGCAAGGCTTCTCCAATCCTTAGGGTACTGAGTTAAGGTGAATTGTTGGTAAAAATCATGCATTGTGCTAGATGCCTAAGCTGTGACAAGTGTACTCAACACCCCTGAACACTGTGCTGCTGCTGTGCTCTAGAAAGGGGCAAAATTCTGCTCCATAATAGTGAGAATGCAAATGGGAGTTACTGGGTTTTTTAGAGGTGTAATAATAAAATAATAATAATAATAAGTAACAATTAATAAATAATATATAATATTTGGCTCTCATACAACAGTTTTCATCAGCAGATCTCAAAGTGCTTTACAAAGGAGGTCATTATCATTAGGTGTTGGGTACAAACAGGCTGGGTGAGTAGACCTGCTGGGGATTACAATTTGCAACCAAAGCAAGGTTTTGTGTGGACTGTCTGAGAGACACCTCTCCTCATTCAGGTGAGAGGCAGCACCACTAAGAAACCTAGGCAGTTGAAGGCAGGCTGACTGTGTTACATTTTCCCCTTGTTGGAAGAGAGGAGTTAAGGGTGTAAGGAAGTGTGAGAGGCCCCTTCATGTGAGGAGGATACAGAGAAGTCAGTATGCAGCCTGAATAAGGGGCAAACTCTAGCAGGAGTCAGTTGTACAAGGAGAAAATCTTCTTTGCAAATGTTCCGGCTGCTTTCACTAACTCTCTTCATAAGGGGAATGTGGAACATTTTGAGCCAGAGTATCCAAAATACCCTTCTGCAATAGTAGCGATATTATTTGCCAATTTCTAAAATGATTTGATGGGTGTTAACTAGTGTTCTGAGATCATGATGATTCCAGCCAAGTTAGCAAGAGAGAACTACATTTATTCTGTGAATGAAGCTGAACTTGGTGGACAATCTGAGTGCCTGCCCTGACTATACCAAAGATTAGAATGTCAGTCTTTTTGTATGTATGCCCGCACCTAGTCACTATAATAACCCACAGTAGAATCATTGTAGCAAGGTTCCTATTGATGGAGAGACTTTAGAGTCAAAATGTAGGGAAAACATTTTCTGCCTTTTATTTTTAATTTAAAAAGACAAAACATACAGCAGATTGTCTGATTTGCATGAAAATTTGTATTCATATATAGTACATCTTAGTATTAACAAGGAAAATTACTATCTTCAACTCTATGCCCTATATATTTAATTTTTTTTTAATTATTTTAAAATGGTAACTTTCAATATATTTCTGTTTCAAAAGAATGCCTCTAAACTTCTGCTGTGCAGCCTGGTAGATAAAGGGACTGTCTTCTACTGCAAGATATATTTTGTTCTAATCCATTGGCACTTCTATAAGAAATTCTTCTCTTTTTACTCTCTGACTGTCAAATGAATTATTATAGTTCAACAATTAACATTTCAATTGAAAAATACTCTCCATTTAATAGCAATATTTTAAAACCTTTTTATTCTATAGGCAAAATATTATATACATTGTTAAGGCCAATTTTCATTAAATCTGCATGCAATTAAATCTTGGTCTGCATTTGCAAATAAACTTTGTTTGCATTTTGTAATCCTTATGTCTGATTTTTTCAAATTAATTTTTATGGTAGATTTCATTATGTTTCTGTCACATTCAGGTTACAATAGGGGAGCTGTGAGTGTTTGCGCCTCCGGTTACCAGGCAATATGGCCTAGTGGCCAGAGTCCATAGAGTCACCCCTGGGTTGCAGGGCAGTATGGCCTAGTGGCCAGAGTCCATAGAATCGCCGTGGGTTGTGGGGCAATGCGGCTTGGTGGCCAGAGAGTCTCCCATTCCACTGGGTCCCGGCCTCCAGCCTTAACACAGCGTAGGACCTTACCCCTGGCTCAGTGGTGGAGGGTCCTACCAAAACACGCTAAGGCTTGCCGGGGGCAAGGTACCAGTCCGTTCCCCCCTTCCCCAGGTTGCTTCCTACCGGCTTTAGTGTGGAGGTCTCTCATGAGTCCCTAGGTTCCCTCTGGGTCTCTGGGTCAGTTGCCTCGCCGGATTCCTCTTGTAGTAGGGCTTCAAGCTGGCCTGGAGAGGCTTCAGTCCCTGGCGCCTCTGCAGGTGGTGGCTAGTCCTCCGCAGGAGCTTACTGGTCAGGTCCTTCCCCTACGGCTGCCAGCTCAGACTGAACTGGGGTCCCTCCTTTTGTACTCCCAGAGCACTTGGAGCATGCCCAGTTGGGACAGAGCAGGACATCCGCCATCAGTGCTTCCATTCTGATGCTACTGGGGCTGGTGCGGGGAGGTGCTGCCTCATCACAGGAGCTCTTTTGCAGTTAATTTAAGACTTATGGATTAATAGAAATTTGTCTTGCCTACTGGGCAAAGTGTCTGCCATCATATATAGGTAGGCTTGGAAAAATCCAATGTTTTTTTTTTTTATAATTTCAGCTGATAATATCAGTTTTTAAGCATTCTTCCTATTTTTATTTATTTGAATTTTTACAGTTGCCAGAAATTATGGGTAGTCAGACAATTATTTAATGACAGTAGATGTTGAGATTCAAAAAGTTAAAGCTCTGTAAGCATTACAACACAAATTGTCAATATTAACACCAAATATACAAAGTAAATATCTTTATATCAAACTATAATAAGTTTTCAAGCAGCATTTTTCTTACTTTGCCTATCTGTAAATTTCAGTTATTAACAATGTAAATATTTTTTGTCAGAGTGTGTGTGTATGAAGAAATCAACATTTACTGATAAAAATCAAATTATTCCATGACTACTTACTTACTAAATTAGTGAGTTCAGACTTCTTAATTTGACTTTAAAGCACATCGCTGTGGTGGGGGTAGTAGGTATCCTTGAGTACAATCACTCTCTGTTGTGCATGGGGGCTATAGAAATTTTAGGTTTGGCCTGCTCCGTTGCGTGAGTCTGGCACTATGTGCCCCACTGGAGTACATGGAGAGAACAATCTTTGTACTCCCCTGGCAAGTCTTTGTGGACCAGAAACTGGTGATGAACTACCCATCAACTTGTATTGGTTAATTAAAGGTGTGATTTTAAATCAATTTAATCAGACTGGTTCTGAATCCTGTGTGGATTAATTTAATTTAATTTAATTTTCAGAAGTCACCTCATCCCCTTTCAGTGGACGTGGTCTGCCATGACATCAGAAAGATGGTTGTTAAAGATCATCACCCCTGGCTACCCCATCCAATTCCATTCTTTACCCCTCCCATCCCCCTTCCCATCTCTCCTCAGGGACACCTCTCACGAGAGGCATTTATAGAAGTGACCTCATTGCTTCATTGAGGAGCCACAGAGCAAGGGTTCTCAACCTTTTTCTTGCTGAGGTCCCCCTCAACATGCTATAAAAATGCCAGAGCCCAGTGGGAAACTCCAAGCTCTGGGCTGGGGGTGACCCTTTGGCATAGGCATAGTTTTACTTCTATTTGGGGCCGGGGGGCAAGGGCTGGCAGGACTCGAGCAAGCTCCACACAGCAGAGTCCAGGGAGGAAGTGCCACCTCCACCCCCTGACTCACTCAGGAGGCCACCCAGGGTGCAGGGAGTGGGGTGATTAGGAGCTATGTGCAGGCAGGGGAGTAGCTCAAGGTGCAAGGAGGAGGTAGCGAGGGGCTGTGTGAAATGAGGGGAACAGTTCAGGGTGCAGGCAGGGGGTGGTTAGAGGCTGTGTACACGTGGGGGGGGTTGGGGCTCCCAGTGCAGCTCCCAGCTTCATGGGGGCTCTGGGGCTCCAGCTTCAGCTCCCTGCTGCTCCTGGCTTGGGGTGGTGGGGGAGGTTTGGTGGCTTCAGCTCCACCCCACTCCCGGTTTCAGAGGCTTGGACAAGGGTGAATGTGTTGGCATCAGTTCCGGGCCACTTCCGGCTTCAGGGGAGGCACCTTTAGCCCTGCGCTGCTCCTGGCTTCTGCGGTCCCCCTGAAAGGGCTCTTGGACCCCCAAGGGACTGCAGACCCCCAGTTGAGAACCACTGCATAGAGGAGCTTTCTCAAGAATAGAAGGGAAGAGGCTTCTACTCCCGATATTTCTTCATTCTGAAGAAAAAAGGGGATCTTTGTTCTATCCTAAACCTGAGGAGACTCAAATACATTCACCATCTCAAGTTCAAGGTGGTGAAGCTAGCCTCAATCATACCATCTCTCCAAGCTCAAACCTGGTTCTCAGCTCTCAACTTGCAGTATGTGTACTTCCACAAAGCCCTCTGTCCAGCCCACAGGACAGTCTGGGGTACATGGGATGTGCACCTGAACCTCCTTCAAATGCAAGGAACATGGTCTCAGGATGACCTGAAACTACCCATGAGCATCCTGGATTAGAGGCCATCAGACTAGCCTATAGAGCATACTTGCCTGTTCTGTGGAACTCTGTGGTGCAAATTCTGACAGACAACATGTCAGTGATGCACTATATAAACAGGAGAGAGGCTCTCAATCATTCTCTTTGTGATAGGAAGCTGTCAAGTTCTGGCAATGGTGTCATCAATATGGGGTGACCCCACTAATACCTTCCAAGGGATCAGCAATGAGCTAGTGTACCTAGCTGCACCAGACCTAATCTTTGGAGCACAACCTTCAGAAGCCACCTTGCCTCTTTCACTGGATATCAGACAGATCCATTGGTGGGAATGAGGAATTTCAGCTGTCTTAACAGAGACTGAAGTGCTGCTCTCCCGAACATGGCATCTTACCTGGTTGCAATGTCAAATGCATAATGTTTAAGAAAAGTAAGTGGGTTATTCCACATACTGTTTTCCAGATCTCAGAGACTGCTATCCAACCAATCCATCTCAGATCCACCATTCAATCAGTTGGAGACCCTCACCATAGATTTGTGTTCTATGGCAAACCAGGATTCAGAACTTATGTTCCAGAGGAGGTGTGAGCCAAGGCTCCTTGCTAGATGACATCTTCTTTTGATGGTCACGAGGACTCCTGTATGCTTTCCCAGTGATACCCCAATCCTCAGGATAAATCCAAGACCATATGAGACAAAGCTTCTGTCATCAAGATAGCTTCGTACTGGCTGAGACAATTCTGGCTCTCAAACCTGTTGTGGGTATTCTAGCAGCCTTCCATATACCTTCCAGCTTGCTTAGACATAATATCCCAGAACCACGGTTAGATAGTGCACACAGACTGGCATTCATTGCATCTGATGGCCTAGATGTTGGTTGCCTGAGCACCACTGACAGAGACTGCTCCCTATAGGTTCAGAAAGTTATTATACAAAGCAGGAAACCTTCCACCAGGAAAACATACTCCTCAAAATGGAAATTGTAGTTGTTTGAGATGTTGTAGTCAGCATGGATCTCATAATCCATCTTCTGTCCCTGCGTCTCAGATTCCTCAGCAATACAGGCTTTGCATTGCAAAGAGAATTGAGGGAGGGTCATGGCTGCCCCATGCTTTTGGCTTGTGTATGGACATGTGCATCCCCAATGGACACTTCTAGTTAAAAAAAATTGATCTTCTGTGTATGCGGTCCACATGCACCATCAGGGAAATCTATACTGACTGCAACATTTTGAAGAACCACAGTTATTGTAGGATAAATAACTGTTCTGATTGGTATTTTGGCCTAAAACCTTTGCTGCAGCATAGTTATTTTTACGTAAATTGAAATGTTTGGATTGTAAAATAAATCATTTCTGTTCCATAGGCATTGACTGCACCATATTTCTCTTTGACTCTGCTGCAAAATGTGTTATGTAGGATACATACAAAATCATTCATCAGTGCCTTTATATTAAATATTACACAACTGTATTGCCTTTACATGAAGCAAAGCTGTTTTTGAAATACAACATATGAATATTTTTTGGGAGGTGAGGAGGTTGCCTCTGATCAGATTAGTTGTGACCACTGGTTTTTATTTAGAATGCTACAATTTTGACACCAATATTAATGTAGTTCAGATACGTTAACTAGAAAAAAATAGGAGAAAAATCAGCACGTTCACTGTGAAACATCTCTTTGTAGGCAATAGTGTAGCTTTGTGTCATTTTCTAGCTACTGCAATGTAAACTAGATAATATGAAAATGTCTACATTTCCCAACTCCCTAGGATACTAATAAGCATACTTCTAATACAAATGCTTCATGCAATGGTCTTATCAACTCAGCCTGCAGTTGATGTGATACCAATACCATCAAATCGCAGGCTGTGCTAAGTGTGATTAGGTGCTGTTACAATAAATCTGGCCCTCATCTGTTAGAGAAAAAATCCAGGTTAAAGGTCATTCTCTACAGCAAAGTATGCATTTAATGCTTTTATTTGCTCTAATTGGAAATGATAGTCAATGAGAGTCATTTATAAACCTTGTCCAAATCAGTGATTCCCTATTTAAGATGGTGGATGCTTTTGTCTCTGAGGTACTGTAATTGCAATAAGGTTTATGCCATGTGATTGTAATAGGGATCAGAACTTAATGAAGTGTACTGTTACTCATTTGCACTCGTGGATAAAATAGACTTGGAAGTTTTTTTTCTCTGTTGGGAACTTGGTACTATTTCATCTGGTCTGACCTTTTATTATCCAGGGATTTTAATGAAATGTTACCTCCTCTGAAATTAGGTGCTCAAGTTAAACACTTCACATGTCTGTTTAATGGTTGGTAACATGCTCATATGGCAATTAATGCCCATTCAAGTACACTTTCTTTTTTAAATGCCATTAATTTTTTTACAGGATACAGCTCAGAGGACTGCTACTAATAATTACTAATAATAATAATTAGGAGCTAGAGGAATTGAATTATGAAGACAGATTAAAATAACTAAATATGTAAAGATTAGCTAAGGGGATATGATGATAGGTCTGTCTGGTGGTTTGTCTATCTATCTTCTCATATGGGTATCTGGGTGAAATTCTGTGGCC
Organism: Chelonoidis abingdonii; assembly: GCF_003597395.2. NCBI lineage: Eukaryota > Metazoa > Chordata > Testudines > Testudinidae > Chelonoidis > Chelonoidis abingdonii. The sequence goes on from NC_133770.1 coordinate 77,692,299, forward strand.
TATGATATACAGGTGGTCAGACTAGATATTATAATGGTTCCTCTGGTCTTAAAATCTATTAATCTATTAATCTAATCCTACAAAACCATATTAGGAGTCCAGTTCTCATTTATATTGAGTGGTACTTTACCCTCTGAGCAGACCCATTTGGCCAAAATCTGCTTTCAAGGCTTGTCTACACTAAAGAAATTTGCATTGCTGTTGTAACTACATTGATGTAGTTACAACAATATAAACCCCTACAGTACTCATTGTGCTAGAGCAAAGCTGAGTTTATATTACTGAATTAATCTACATTATTGTAAAGCTTATGCCCAAATAAATTTTTTAGTCTCTAAGATGCCACAAGTACTCCCAATATAAGCCATCCCTTACACCAGTGTTAGCTCTGAGTATCTCTTTGGAGTTACTGTGGATTCACATCTATGTAAATGAGAGCAGAATCTGGCTCATTTACTTCAGTTGGACTGCTAGTATGAATAAGGGTTTGTAGGCCTGAGACATTTATTAGCAGTGAGACTAACTTTCACCTGTCATCTCCATATGAGCTATCTTGAATTTGGGATTTTTAATTGACATAATTATTTGCTGCTGCAGGTACAGAATGAATGTATATTATAGTGACAGGTGAAAGTTAGCACAATGAGTCTATTGTCGGGGTTTATATTGTTGTAACTACTACTGAATTGGATCCTAAATGACCATACCTAATCCGTGCCAGGGGATTAATAGATTTTAAGGCCAGAGGAACCATTATAATATCTAGTATGACCACCTGTATATCATAGGCCACAGAATTTCACCATCACTTTAATGAACGCTAAAGCCAATTAAATGGCTTAAATGTATATATATTCTCTTTCTGTATATACACACATGCGTGTATATTGAGAATACCTGATGGCATACTTGGTATAAAAGTTGTATTGGCACGGATTAGGTATGGTCATTTAGGATCCAATTCTGTATTTATTGAAACCAGTGGAAACGCTTCCATTGACTTTGGTGGACACTGGATCAGACCCATAACTCACAAATGGTGACTCCGTATGAAGATCATTGTACACGAGTAGTATAAAGCTCCCATTTCTAGCCCAGAAGACTGTGAGCTATCAGTCCTTTAATCTATCACTGATCCAGGACTAAATATTGCCCATCCTGGGTATTGGGCCAGGGTGACTTTTGTGAAAATTGTACATTTTGAAGGTTACAAAGAGAAGAAACATTTTTGTGGCAATTTTTAAAGAAACAGTTTCTGTTTGAAGCTACTCAGAAGTTAGAAATGTTAGACATAGCCTCAGTCAAAATGGACTAGTGGGTAGACTGCAGGTGGTCAAAGGTACATGGCCATGAGTAAAAACAATGGGAGTTGGGTCCAAATAAAAAAAGAGTCAGTACTTCAACATCTGCTCCATATAACATTACATTTAATAATTTCCTTGGGGTAGGGACTTCTTTTTGTAATATGTGATATGTGTATACAGTGCCTAGTACATTGGGGCCCTCATCCTGGATTGGTCCTCTTGTTGCTACCTCAATAATCTAATGACACTCACTCACTCATGCCCGTCACCCCAATCGGGGTATGGGCCGCCAACCACAGATCTCCAGAGTCCTCTATCCTGGGCCATTCGCTCTAGCTGGTTCCAGGTATAGCCCATTTTTTTGCTATCAGGAAAATCTAATGACAATTTATTATTATTGTTTAACTTTCCAGAAAACTCTGGGAGATTAGTGCTATGTATTGTTATAAATTTATTTCATATAAAAGTATACCTTAGATCAGTGGTCCCCAACGCGGTGCCCGTGGGTGCCATGACACCTGCCGGGGCATTTATGTGCGCCCGCCTAGTGCCCAGCAGGGGAGAGAAGCTGCAGCCCCACCCTTGCCGGGGACAGAGAATGCCGGCGCCTGCAGCCTGCAGCCCTGGTCTTCTCGGTCCCTAGCAGGTGCCGGGCCATGGCTTAAGCTGGAGAGAAGCTGCGGACCCGCACCTGCCGGGGACAGAGAACTCCAGAGCTGCAGGCTTCATTCTATGTTAAAGTAAGAATAATAAATATATTTGGACCAGCAGTTCTACAATGTTTTACTTTTTAAAAATAAATAAGATGAAAACTGTTTATGATATTTAATTAGTAAAAACTCCATAATTTTTCTTACAAGTAGATAAAAAACAGCAAATTCACATGGCAAAGTGAAAGAGTAATTGACGAATAATTTAATTAATACCGTTGACATGTAAAATTACCCTACTTATCTTATGGATTCATATATTATGTAATATTAAATGTGATGTTTTTCATACTATTTAATGTACAAATACAAAATAAGCCTTGAAAACATGAATGTGCTGGGGACCATTGCCTTAGATTTTTGTTATCGGTGCATTATACTGCAGCATACAGGGATTCTTGTTTGTTTGTTTGTTTTTTATTCAAAAATATTAAAAATGTAACGTGAGGTGGCATATTCTCCCCTGTCAGTTTTATTTTATTTTTGCATAAGATGATATTTCCATGAATGGATGTGAGTTCTTTCTCCCCTGAGACTTCAGTTGACTGGCTAAAACCATCTGTTTAGATGCTTTTAGTGCCTATTTAATTGATAATCAAGACTGAGTCCTGATGTTTAGCACATTTGACTTGCCTGTTAGTAAACTGCATTCCCACACTAAACTGTGGAAGCAAAGACTATACAGAGAAAGAAATCCCTGAATTATAATAAAACTGTCAATTTGTACTTTCTGCAAGTATCTGTTAGTAGCCCTTGTGATTGCTAAGGGCTAGATTGTGTTGTTTAGGCAAAGCCTTGCATTGTAGGGTGGTTCAGAGCCACACTGCCTGAAGGTGAACATCAGGGGCATTCTGTCTGAAGATGCCGGACTATTTCTTGGAGCTCCCTAGCGTCCAGAGTTAGTATGAAATTCTGTCCCCCAGAAAGTCAATGGCAAAACTTCTGTTGACTTCAGTGGGGCTAGGATTTCATCTTATATCCTATCTCTTTAAGGGGAGCAGCATACTTCTTCCCCCATCTCCACATGGCCAGACAGCTCTTCTCCCTGCCTCTCTGTGTCCCCTCTGGGGAACTGTACACTCTGAGATTGGCTTACAAATCATGAGATTTTGCAGAGTAATACACGTTGGATTCTTTTAGTTTGCCTTCTGTTTTTTGAGCCTTTAGGGGGTCACATTTTCAAGCTTATCTCTGCAACCATGAGGGCTGGAAACATGTTTTTTAAAAGAAAAGTTGAGATTTTTATGTAATCACATGACTCCAAGAGCTGTCACTTTAAGGTAAACATGAAATATTGCAAGTCTAGCAGTAAAATCACAAATGTTGGCAAGACTGAGCCATTTCCTCTCCTGTAACTCTGCATTGCCCTTACAGGTCGTATGGGATGGAAGATCCTTTTATATCCCCATACATCTTGTATCTCAACTGTTTAAATTGTTAGAATTAGAATGTTCTTTTCTACTACAAGAAACCTCCAGTCTGCAGATTTTGTCCTTTATGTTTTGGGAGGTGTAAAATACTGACTAAAGTGTGGGGGGAAATAAGTTTTCTTTGTATAACAAATGTCAATTGGTGATTGTTATTCTGTAGGAAGGCCCAGCTCCAGAAGCAACCCTGTGACTGGCTAAGTTGGCTTTTCCCCTGCTTTGTGTTGCTTACTATAGAATGCTAGAACGTGATCTGGCGCATATTCAGTACAACCAATCCTGTAGATGTTTATATGCATGTGAGTTCACATGGGTAAAGGCATTCATGTGCATGTGTTTGCTGAATTCAGCCTTATTACTGCAAGCAAAATTTAAATGACTCTTTGCAGCAGAAATTGGAGGTGAGGGTTGACATTTTTTTTTTATAAATGCATACAGGGGCCATGACAGGTTATTACACTTGTAGACTGAGAGCTGTGATAAGTAATCACACAGATTTTTCTATCCTTGCTGCTGCTATCACTGCGGCTTAGGTTGCAGCTAAGAATTACTCTCACAAGCTTAATGGTGAAAGACGGGTATTTTCAACTGCTACAGCATCTGCACATGAATCCTCTGTTTGACACACATCAAGTTTGTGAATGCAGCAATTTTAATTAGAAGGTATATTATTCAAAATATTCAGTATTATTCTCTTCCCTTTGAAACACCATACATATACTTTTCAGGGCCAAGGCACATCTGTATGGGGCTGGAGAGGTTTCCACTGATTATGCCCATACTATATCTGTTCTGTGAATAGAGAACTTTACTATCCAGCTGTCAGGCCAATAGGGACTCCCTCTCCCAGGTTTATTTCTAACATATAAAACCCTCTTATTTTTGGGTTTGTGAATTAATTGCAAATATTTTCTTTGGGCTAAAATGTGGTGCTGTACACATTCTTAGAATGGGAGACTTTTTTGTTGCTAAAATAATCAGTTCAGCAGTTTGCTTGCTTTTTAGAGAGCATTCAGTTTGGGACCTTTTCCTTGTTATGATGTAGTTTATTTTTTATAATTAATATTTGAACAATCTACCCTTTCATCATGCCCTGCATGCATGCAGCAGAGGACAAAGTTTGCCCCTTTTTAGTCCATAAAAGGCTTGACCAGTAGTTCTTGCACAACTAAAACGTCTATTGAAGTGAAGGATTCAATCCTCAGGCATTGCTCAGCAAATCTGAAGAAGTAGTAGTGGTGGCAAAGTGGCTTTATGGTATTTTTTCACTGCCCTTGCTCTGTGAATAATCCCCCACCCCACCCCTGGGAGCCAGTTTGACCCATTGCATAACTGTGGCTGCTTTAAATTATGTTGGCTTGTTCCATCCCTAAAGGTTGGTATGCTGTCTGGGTGCTTCAGCCATGTCCCCACTTGCCCTGACACCCATATGCCAGGGAAAGCCTCAGCTGTCTAATGCAGGATTAGACTCCATATGAAATAACTCCTCTGGGTTTCCTTTTAATATATTTTCTGAATGCTAAATATCCATTACTACACCCACACAGCTTACTGTTTCATGGTGTTTTCTAGGAAGTATCTTTTATTAGCATAATAACTGCTCAGTGACATGTTATATTGTATTGTCAAAGATCCATGTATTAATGTTTCCATAGTTCTGATGACATGATATACTGTGTTACTGTAATTTTGGCACAGATTATGTTAAACAGTTACATACCATCCAATGACACCAAACCTTACAGTGGTCTAATATGGAGCTTTTGTAATTTGTCATAGAATGTATGTACAAGAATGCCAAACCTCAGAGTACTTTGATGCTTCTCAAATTGTTTGAGAAAGAAGAAGCAGGAATTCATTCATAAATTTTTTCACATTTACTTTTAGGTTTATTTATTTTAAAATTGTTTAAGCCTCGCTTATGTACTGTCTTTAAGCAATGCAAGTCTTCAAGGGCCGACATGCCTGCCTTAACTCTCTTTATCCTTTTTTTATTTATTGAATGGCTTTGTATAAAGATTAACCGACTTTACTCACTGTTTACTGTTATTTCCTTGGCTTTTAAACTAGGACTCTAAGCGCTTCGATAAAGTGATCGAAAGGTTGTCTGGTTTCATTGTTACTCCTTTCAGAATCTCTTGTATCCTCTAGTGAAATGTTATCTCGGACTTTGTTATAGTAATAGTCCTCAGTGATTCTGAACAGGTACACTTTTGTCTTATATTCTAAGAATACAATTAGGGGACACTGTTCTCTTTCACTAGCACGACATTGTCACAAAAGCAACCCTAAATCAGGAGAATGGCTGTCACTACATGGATATCAATAGATCTTACGCCTCCTCCTGCCTGAGAAAAAAATGGGGTAGGGGAACAAAGTAAAAGAAGAATCTCCTCCCCCTGCCATTATATGTGACAACAGTGAGACTATTCTCATCTTTCTGAAACATAGCGCACATCATCATATGGCTTAGGAAACCGACTGTTGTTCTTGGACATACACATATAGTAGCTGACTATCCATGGGAAGCACCCGAGATCCAAGCTTTAGCCTATCCTAAAAATATTTATTTAATTTAATGATTTTATATTAGCACATCATGTTTATCTGATTTGTGTAGGTAGAATTACTGAATCAGTATTTTCAGTTTACAAATAAAACCCTTGGCTTCCAGGAAAATATTTCATCCTGCAGCTTGCTCTTTAATGCTGACCACTTCTTGACAATGATCTGACTTCCATGGACGTTTAATACATAGGTGAATGCTGAATCTGCAGATCATGCCGTTTCTGCCACAGACACATTTTTTCAGTTATTTGTATTGGGGAGAAAATATTTTATTGGGGCTAGATTTGTGAGAATTTATTTGTGAATTTATTTGAGAGTAAGGGTTACACCCTTAGTATCTGAGCTTCTTTTGGTTTCACCTCTGTAGACATGGGATGAAGTTTCCAAAAGTGCCTGGGTGACTTAGGAATCTGAAATCAATTTTCCAAAGAGAGGTAGGCACTTAGAAGACTCAGGGCAAGTCTGCGCTACAGCGTTACATTGGTGCAGCTGCACCGATGCAGCAGCGCTGCTGTACCACATCTGGTGCAGATGTGTTATGCTGATGGGAGAGCACTCTGCCTTGGCGAGAAGTGTAAGCTATGTCAGCAGGAGAGTGTCTACCTCTAACAGTGCAGGTGTGGACAGCGCAAAAATTGTGTCACTCAGGAGGAAGGCTTTTTCACATCCCCGAGTGACATAAGTTAGATCGATATACCCGGTAGTGTAGACCTGCGATAAGTCTCATTGAAAGTCAGTAGGACATAAGATCTGAGGATATGTCTGCACTGCGGCTGGGAGTAAGCCTCCCCGCCAAGAAGGTAGACTCACACTAGTGGGGCTTGAGTGAGCACACTAAAAATAGTAGTCTGGACATTGAGGTTTGGGCTGCAGCTTGGGCTCTCAAGCCCATGTGACTCCCTAGACTTGAGAGCCCAAGCTGCTATGGCCACATGGTTATTTTTAGCCTGCTAGCTTGAGCCCTGCTTCTGAGAGTCTGTCTACCCCATCTGGGAGACACGCTTCCAGCTGCAGTGTAAATGCATCCTTAAGTGCTGACGTCAGTTTTGATAATGGGGCTTCGGCTCCTCAGCCATATAGGCACGTTTGAAAATGTTACTCCTAGGCTTCAAGTTTGGCTAAGGATCCAAGTGAAATGAGTTCAGTGATTTATTGAAATGAGCTAGCAGACATTTGCCCACATTAGCAAATCACTATGCTATTAGTAGTCTGGGCTGAAGAGAGAATAGCATAATAGTATTGTTTAATATTTAGTATATTGGAGCACCTGTATGGAGAAGCTTGCCCTTATTGTGCTTAGATCTAACAAGGGGTGTTAGGCCTTCAGTTTGAAGAGTAAGAAAGTAAATTATAATTATAAGAGAGAGAGGGAAAAGAAACATATATTCTTTATATATTTCATAACGTTTTTGTACTAGCATTTTCAGTTAGGTTGTTAATGATTTATAATATTTTTATATGGCTTCGATCTGTAGTGTAGTGTTCATCACTTCAAAGGGTCATAGAAAAGTGTAGTATTTACTATATTTATGAGAGTTCTAAATAATATATTCCTCATGATAGCTATCCACGGACCACATGGATTGACAGATTTACAGCAATTTAAACAACAGCTACTGCAAAGTAAAGAGTGTGCTCGTGGGCCTCAGTCCTGACCTGGAGAAACTAACTGTAGGGACAGAAGGATAGTTCCTCCTCTGTGCCCATCAGTCTTTAGTATCTCCACTGAGATTGCTAGTTTAATGGGTATTTGTGATTTAAATAAAAGTTTCTGTACATCTGAGGTAAATCTAGCTGTCAAGGTTTTTTCCTCACTTTGAACTTTAGGGTTCAAGAAGTGGGGACCTGCATGATCACTTCTAAGCTTAATTACTAGCTTAAATCTGATACGCTGCCACCAGCCAGAAGTCTGTGTCTGGCACACCTTCTGTTCCCCCAAAACCTTCCCTGGGGAACCCAAGACCCAGACTCCTTGGATCTTAAAACAAGGAGGAATTAACCATCCTCCCTCCTTTCCCCCCCAGACTTTCCCCTCCCTGGGTTGCCTTGGGAAGCTTACACAGATCCAAACTCCTTGGATCTTAAAACAAAGAGGAATTAACCATCCCCTCTCCTTTCCCCCCCACCAATCCCTGGTGAGTTTAGACTCAATCCCTTGGATTCTAAAACAAGGAAAATCAATCAGGTTCTTAAAAAGAAAGCTTTTAATTAAAGAAAGAAAAGGTAAAAATTATCTTTGTAAAATCAGGATGGAAAATGCTTTACAGAGTACTCAAATTCATATAGACTCGAGGACCCCCCCCCCCGAGCCTTAGATTCAAGTGTACAGCAACAGAGGTAAAAATCCTTCCAAGCAAAAAGACACATTTACAAGTTAAGAAAAACATAGACTAATCCACCCTTGCCTGGCTATTACTTACTATTTTGAACATGAGAACTGATTCAGAAATTGGGAAGCCTGTGTACGTCGTTGTCCCTCTCAAGTCCTGAGAGGCGAACAACGAACCAAAAACAACAGCACATACAAAGACTTCCCTCCACAGATTTGAAACTTGCACAATACAGACATATATCTCTTCCTTTCCAAATGCAAATGGATGGACATCATCCCAAATGGACTAAAGGTACAAATCCACTGCTATCTACTAATACCACAGACTACACGTGAGAGATTATCATACTACACAGACCACACGTGAGAGATTATGCATACTCTATCAAAGAAACTGAGAACACCTGATCAGGCATCCTATACAGCAAACAGGGAAAACAACCAAAAAGAGCTCTCCAACTGGAGACTCTCATAAAACCCAAAACTTCCATAAAAATGGACTTCACTAAAATAAGACGGAGATCTACATTACTCACTTCACCTCTCTACAAAGGAAAAAGATTGTAGCTTCTAAACTCCTACCTGCCACATAGGGCCACAACCTGGTACCCTTAACCCACCAGCAATATCGTCAATCTATCCAACTACACACTCACCCAGAAGAAATCAGTCTGTCTCTCTTTCGGGGACTCTCTTTCTGCCCTGCCCCCCACCACCGTACAGTCTGTGGCGATCTGGAAGCCTACTTTCGCCGTCTCCGACTACAAAATACTTCCAGGACAACACTGATAGTGCACTGTACACAGGTACCCTCCCACCAGCAGCACAAGAAGAAGAACTCCACTGGACTCCTCCTGAGGTCGAAATGACAGTCTGGTCCTAACATTGACTGCTTCCGCGACGTGCACAGCAGAAATTGGGAAACACACATCGTTGCCCTCATAACCTAAGTCGTGCAGAACACAATGCCATCCACCGCAGCGCTCAGAAACCACCCTAACATATCCATCAAGAGTCTGAAAAGAGTGCTGTTGTCATCAGCAACAGTCTGACTACCAATAAGGAGGCCGCCAGACCACTCTCCAATACCAAATTCTACAGGCCACTCCCTCAGATCCCTCGAGGGAAACACAGAAACTGCACATCTACTCGGACACTCCGCTACACTAACACCGAACCAAATCAACCATCACCCTCAGAGCCCCGACCAGGTTATTCTATCTACACGCAAGATCCACAACCTGGAAATCGTGACCCCCAATCATCTCGGGCATTGGCACTCCCTCACGAAGGAACTGTCTTGATATGTGGACTCTCTCACTCTAGACCCATGCCATCCACCTCCCCAGCTTCTCCGTGAAGCACCACTGGATTCCTGGAGAAAACTCACCAATCTTGGTGACCTTCCAGAAATACACCATCCCTAGCCGGACATGGAATGTAGAGGCCTTTACACAACAACATCCTCACCAAGATGGAAATACAGGCTATTCAGAATAGATCCCTTGATGATGCACCGCAAAAACTGTCTGAGCACTGTGCCTTGATACAACTCACACAACTATTTCAAATTGTATGCGATATATATCTCCACATATCGAAGTGCACCGCTAATGGGCACCTGCATCGGCCCCACAATATGCCAAATCTTACTGGCTTAACCTTGGAACACGCTTCCTCAGCTCTCTCCAACTCACCACCCTCTCTCCTAGCCTATCTACACTGATACGATCTTCATCATCCGGCACCCATGTGGAAGGAACTCTGGAAAATTCCACCACGATTTCAACAGCTCCCACCTCACCAATCAACCTCAGCCTGACCAATCTACACGGGAGGTCCACTTTCTAAAGACACCCACGGTGCAAATAAGGATGTCACCTTAACCCACCCTATACCAAAAATCTAACGACCGCTATGCCTACTGTCATGCCTCCAGCTTCATCCCCGGGCACATCACCGATCCATTGTCTACAGCCCAAGCACGAGGTACAACACATCGTGCCTCTAACCCCTCAGACACGATAAAACACTAAAATCTCCCACCAAGCATTCTCCAAACTACAATACCTCGCACGAGGACAAGAAGAGATCAACAAGAGCCAAACGCTGTACCCAGAAGCCTCTTACTGCAAGACAAAACCAAAAAACGCAACAGGACTTCCACTGTCCATTCACAGTACATGCCCAGCAAACTCCCTCCAACACACATCAGATTACAACCTCCTGGAACCAAGATCCCACACTTCACAGCCTGGTGGCAGGCCATCCTGCTCCCCACAGCACCTGCCAACCTGAAGTATTCTCAACTAGAAACAGCAGCACATCACACCATACATAACCTAGCTCAGAACCAAATCCGCAACAAACTCATGCAAATCTCGCCACAATCTACACCACGACACCATCACAGACCAAACCAGTCACCACCCTCACCGTGTCATTCACCCTGCACATCCTCAGTGTTATATCGCGCATCTACCAAGCATAGCCCCTTCACTTATTAGTACAATTCGCCAAAACTGGAACAGTCCTCTAGGAAAGGATATAATGGACAACAATCAAATTAGGAATGGCATATACGAAAACTCGTAGGAAACACTTCAAGCTCCCTGGCCACTATAGCAGACCTTAAGGTGCCATCCTGCAGCAAAAAAACTTCAGGACCAGACTTCAAAGAGAAACTGCTGAGCTTCAGTTCATCTGCAAATTTGACACCATCAGCTCAGGACTGAACAAAGACTGTGAATGGCTTGCCAACTACAGAACCAGTGTCTCCTCTCTTGGTTTTCACACCTCAGCTGCTAGAACAAGGCCTCATCCTCCCTGATTGAACTAACCTCGTTAGCTCTAGCTTGCTTGCTAGCATATATGTACCTCCCCCTGGAAATTTCCACTACATGCATCTGATGAAGTGGGTATTCACCCACGAAAACTCATGCTCCAAAATGTCTGTTAGTCTATAAGGTGCCACAGGATCCTCTGCTGCTTTTACAAGATTTGAAAGTATCTTGTCCCCATATTGGTCCTCTGGTCAGATGTCAGCCAGGTTTACTGAGCTTCTTAACCCTTTACAGGTAAAAGAGACATTAACCCTTAACCATCTTTTTATGAAACTAGCAAACAGCTCTTTTGAAAGTGATTATGAAAATTAAAATGGTAAATGTGCTCATTTTTCTTGATCTCACTTGAACATTTTCTATTGACTTCAGTGGAAGCCTGATAGGTTATCAGGGGTAGGATGTTGTACAGAGATGCAGAGACTCACCTGCCAGCCACATCAGCTGGTTCCTACTACCTCTAACCCAAGATTTGAGGAGCTGTCTGGGCTAAACATAGTTTTTGTGGTGAAATGGAAAAGCGAGAGTGGGGGGGACACCAAACAAACAACACAAAACCCTACTACAAAGAACACCACAAGCATTAAAAAAAAGTGCTAAGCTCAGGAAAACACTTAGGTTTATGTTTGTTATTTAACAATAAAGGCAAGGAGGTATGTTTGGACTGTATCCGGGATAGGACTGTAGGATCCCTAATAATAATGATGATGTCAGTTGCATTTACTGAAACCAAGTTACTGTAAAACATGATCAATTTATGTTCTGAATTTAACAATTATGAAGTGTTAGAAGTAGTAGGCCAAGTTTTCTACTAGCATAAATTGGTGCAGCTTGAGGGAGAATGGAGAACTGCTACCTTGTATCTCATCTTTACAAGTAACTGATTTTTGTTTTCCTTTGGAATTCTGGACTTGAAACTGATTTTATTTATTGGCTTTAGGCTCAGGTTAAACATTGACACACATGCCAGGGTCTCACTGAGTCTGCTGGTCTGATTACCTTGAATCCTTGTATTATGTGACCCTTTCATGCAGGGCCGGTGCAACCATTAGGCAAACTAGGCGTCCGCCTAGGGCACCAAGCAGTAGCAGATTAACAAGGCCCACAAAAAATTGCCGCCCCCCCCCCGCACGCCAGCACACCTCCGCTTGCTTGCGGCAAACCTCGGAGGGAGGGGGGAGAAGGGGAGTTGTGGTGCACTCTGGGGATGGTGGAGGTGGAGTGATGGTGAGCTGGGGCAGGGAGTGGTTACCTGCCCCCACAAAAAGTTACTCCCCGCGCCTGCCGGCCCAGGTCATCTGTGCTACCCCGCGAGCACGTCGATACTTTTTTCTCCCTCCCTCCCTCCCTCCCAGCGCTTTTGCGCAGCGAGCCTGGGAGGGAGTGGGGAGAAGGGGAGTTGCGGCATGCTCGGGGGATGGCAGCGGTGGAGCGGAGGTGAGCCGGAGCGGGGAACAGTTCCCAGCCCCCCTGGGTTACTCCCCGTGCCCGTGGGCTCCAGCTCACCTCTGCCTCCTACGAGCACGCCGCTACTCACTTTTGCGCGGCAAGCCTGGGAGGAAGGAGGGAAGCACGGCGCGCCTGGGAGAGGAGGTGGACCGGGAATTTGGGGAAAGGCAGAGTTGGGGAGGAGACGTGAGCAAATTTGCCGCTCCTGAAAATTTGCCGCCATAGGCCTAGGCCTTGGTGGCCTAGGTGATAATACGCTGCTGGCATCAAGATTTGAGGGCACCAAAAAGCGGTGCCCAAAATGCCTGGGATGCTCACCCAGCGCTGCAGCTTTAATGAGCTCCGGCTGGCTGGGAAGTGATGTCATTCCTCCTCCGGTTGCTGGGGGCGCTGCGCTGCTCCCTGCTGCTCTGGCTCTTCCCCAGGACCCCCGCCCCTGCCCNCACCCCCTACACTTCCCCCAGAGTTATCATCATCACAACACTCATTCTGTAAATAAAAAGACAGACCACACATTCATATAGTGTACTGACATTCTTCTCCGGCCACTGGGGGCGCTGCACTGCTCCCTGCTGCTCTGACTCTTCTCCAGGGCCCCCGCCACTGCTCAGCCCCGCCCCGCCCCTACTCCCCTGAGCTCTGCAGCAGGAAGTACAGAGACCCTCCCTCAAAGCCAGCCCTGCCCCCCCATGGAGACCAGGGGCACCATGCCCCTCCCCTGTGGGGGGGGGGCAACGTAAGACCCCAGAATATCTAGGGATGGCCCTGGTATCTGCCACCCTGCCCGCAGCCAGCCCCTGCTGCACCCCCTGCCCTGCCTGCAGCCAGCCCCAAACCTCCTGCCCTGCCTGCAGCCAGCCCCACACGCCTGTCTCCAGCCAGCCCCTACCGCACCCCTCTGCCTCCAGCCAGCCCTTTCTGCACCCCCCCTGCCCTGCATGCAGCCAGCCTCGCACTCCCCTGCCCTGCATGCAGCCAGCCCCACACCCCCTGTCTCCAACCAGCCCCTGCTGCACCCCCTCTACCCTGCTCACAGCCAGCCCTGCACCCCCTGTCTCCAGCCAGCCGCTGCTGGGTCAGCACTGTGAAGCCAAGAGTCTGAAAGCAGAAGTGAGTTGTAGAGGGGAGGGGAGAAGAGGAGGTAGGTAGGTAGGTAGGTAGTAGGTAGGCAGGTAGGTAGGTAAGTAAGTGCCATAAGGCACCCAGGGCGGGGAGAAGGGGGTGTCAGGATTCTGCCTTGGAATAGGACTCTAGTAAGAAGGGGTGTGTGTGTGTGTGTGTGTGTGTGTGTGTGTGTGTGTGTGTGTGTGTGTGTGTGTGTGTGTGTGTGTGTGTGTGACCATGGGGAGTAGAGTAGGCTTCTATGGTAAACCAACAGTAGCTATGAGAAGATGGGTAGGTAGGAGCCCAGGGAAACCATAACAGAGACTGTGATTGCTGGATGTAGGGTCCCTGAGCTGGAACCTGGTGTAGTGGGCAGACCTGCATACCCTTGCAAGTTACTGCTATGGAGCTTGAGAAGGGGTTCAACATGGTCTGGAAACAGCATTTGGACAGTTGTCCTGTTGAACTCTGTAACCCAGAAGAGTAGGCAAAATGGTAACCTGGCTGGGGGACATTAAGTTAACAGAAGAAAGACTCTTGTAGAGTAAGCAATGAGTAGCAAGGGGGCACACAAGACACAGCAAGAACTACAATTCCTGATGTAGACAGAAGGAGGTATACTAGTGCTGAGTGTCTACTCCATTATATTTCTTTATTAAACAATGCCATATTAAGCCCTCATCCTAGGTCAGAAAGCAATCCTTTGTAAGCAGAAGGGGGCCTGAGGGACCCAGCAGAAGAGCAATTAAAGGGCTAGAAGAAGGGGAGCACATTTTAGTAATAATGAGGTTGCTGCCTGTCAGCTCAGTATGTTGACTGTTACACACAAACTACCTAAAAAGAATGTTATTAAGGTTGCAAAGCCAAGCCCTCTAAAGTGTGGAAATGCCACAGTTAAATTGCCTGTCTAACCTTGACTCAGCTCCTTTGTGCTTTGAACATCTAAAGTGCTATATAATGCTAATATTGAGAAGAATCACGTCCTAGGTGGCTCAGCTTAGGCACTTTTAAGCCTAACCTTTCTGTGCCTCAGTTCCCCATCTGTAAAATGGGGATAATACTGCCCTTTCACCTTCAAAGGATGCTGCAAAAATAATTTCATTGATGTTTGTGCACTCAGATACTATAGTGATTAGTGTCATAGAAAAGCCCATGAGGAGATCAATAATTGTGTCCTTAGAGCAGTCAAACCCTGGGGGAAAAATAGTATGTGGTTAACTGTTACACACAAACAACCTAAAAAGAATGTTTTTAAGGTTGCAAAGCCATTTCTTGACCTAATGCTCTTTTAACTTAGTTTTAAAAGAAAAGGTTTCCAGAATTTAACATAGACCAAAAAATGCGTGTTTTCCTAGCCTCATTCTTGGGAATGGTAAACTGTTTCAGATGAAAATTTTCCAGAACAATTCTGCCTGAGACAGACTCCCAGCATGTAAATTTCAGCTTGAATGGTTAATGTTTGGTGAAGTTATGTAAGCAACTGAAGACATAGTGCCAAACTTAGGCCATGCTACCAGCCCCGCATATAATATCCTGGGTTGACAAACCCCCTCGTGTTTCCTTCTGACTTATATAGCTCAACAAGTCTAGTTATTGGGCCTGCTCCTGCTTCCAGTCAGAGTCAGTGGCAAAATTCTTATTGACTTTGGGCCCAGGTCAGGGGTTCTTTCCCTTGTAAACCAGAAGGACTCATGAATTGTTATCCAGTCACATGGCTTGCCCAACTGGGATAAATGCAACATTTTGCGCTGTTGATAAAACATTAAACATTGTATTTTTTAACCATTAAACATATGCTTTAATACATTTTAAAACAGAGCTCGCCTTTGTCTTTAAAAATCAAAGATTGCTCTTACAGGATGTATGGTAAGCAGGGAGAAGATAACTGTGTTTGACATAGCAGTCTGTTTTCAGTGGCTTAACAAAGTTTGTGGTAATTAAGGAATGCATATGTTCTTTAGGTCAGCCTGAGTTCAGACAATGAGGTATGAAAAGATACTGGATGAGTACATTTATCCTTTTATGAGAGAGAGAGAGAAAGAGAGAGAGGTTTTGGTAAACCAGTTTATAATGTATGGCTTTTTAAAAAATCATAATTTTTTTTTTTTTTTTAGATCTAATCCTCCAAATCTGCCAAGATAAAGAAAATGAGGTTTTAGTATTTTGAGAGCATGGGAGTGACCAGATATTGTGGAATTAGCTAGGTGTCAAGGAGTGGAAATACTATAAGACAACATCTAATAAACAAAAGATTAGACTCAAGTTTTATCTTGATGTGATTATGACCCTACTATTAACTCCCAGAGAGGGGTTTCATTTGGGTAGCTTGTCTTTCTTTTGAGACATTTCTCCCTCTTCTGGTATCAGAGTTGGATATAACAGTATGACAACTTGACTTCATGGAAAATCTTAATGTAGATATATGTTGTTTTTCTCCAAACAGTTGGCAATTGGTTGGTAGGTTGCTAATGGGTTAAAAAAGGCTGACTGAAAACGGTATATGATCCCTTGGTATTTATTAAAGCACCTTGCTTCATCTGTATCAATATAGTTTTCTATCTACAAAAAAATCTACAGGTTTAATGACTTCAGACTCTGTACTACTGTTTCAGTAATTTGTGCCACATGAAGACCTCATTTTGAAATTAAAGCATTTGATAACAGAGGAATTAAGAGACATAGGCAAGGAGGAGGGAGAAGAGTAATTAACCTCAGAGTTGATATTGCAGAGATAAAGAAGGCTTATATAGGTGACAGGTATAACTGAGAAGAATGTTCTTGCCTGGACGGGGTGAAAATGGATACGCCAGAGAAAACAGGTGTAAATGGCTGGGTTGGATGGGCTATAGAGAGGCTTCGAAGGCAGGGTAGAAACAATTCCATTGGGAGTATTACTTTTTCTTTAAGGTACTTCTGAATTGGTGACTTAGTGGTGATGTTGAAGGATTATCTCTCTGTTCTTTGAGTGCTGTATAGCTGCAGCATTCCATATGTGCTGAGACTTTGGGAAGACACTGAGGAGGTTCCTGCAGTAGTCAAAAGAATAGGTGATTGAAGGCTCAGATTAGTATTTTGCCAGAGATGGAAAGAGGGCATTGGTGTACATGCAGAAGAAACAATGAGCAATTAATCATTGGAGGAGGAAAGAGTACAACACCACCCAGGTTATATAAAGTGGACTTGGTTTGGAGGCGCAAGTCTAGAAGAGGGGTAGGGATGTAATGTTGCGTGGTGATGTGGGGATGATTTTGCCTAAGAAATACATTTGTCTGACCTGGAGCTGAAAAATTTAGAAGAAGCAACAAGCTTATTTGCTTAAAACAGAGGGTGAAGAACCATTGAGCATATATCAAGGCTGTAACAAGCCTACAATTTGGAATACTGAATACCAGCCCTGAAATTCTATCTGCTACAAAATATAGCTCCAGATGATAGTGTCAAGGCTTTTGTTTTCCGGGGGGCAAGGAGGATGGATTATTCCAACAGTAATCTAAAAGTGAAATCAGTAAACATACACTACATATCAGTAATTAGAAGTTAAATCAATAACCTTACATATGATAGCAGTGTTTTGTAAGCTATAACTGCACTGCACATCATACTAATCTTCTGAGAGCGCACAGATTGGGACATTTGTTATGCCATTTGTGGTATCAGTAACATAAAGTGTTCAGTTGCATATGTGTTCTAAAATAGACTGGTTAATAAATGTGTGATTAAAAAGCAGTCTTCTCTATCACCCTTTAACAGTGGAATGTATGTATTGGAATGTTACTTTCCTTTCTGGATATGTGATAAGAGTAAATACATATTCTTTCAGCATAGCTGAACAGCCTATTTGAACCTACTCTGATGAGTGGCTAGACCTCTCAGGATAGCATGATAGGAGAAAGAGTAGGAGGGCTGATAATTGTTTCCACCAGTCTCTGGGGAAATCTGTGACTATGATCAATGTAAAGAGTGCGTGTGCATGCCTTCTTTCCATTGATTATTGAATGGAAAATGAGAATTGGGCTATATTCATTCCCTGTGCTCAATTGCACCTTTTACTGGCACAGACTGTTTCACCGGTACAATGGAGATGCAATCCCAGGGGAAGCTCACAAGGGTTTCCACTGCTGCCTTCCTTCCCTTCTTATACCTGTAAATGTTTTCCTGTAGATGTTCCTTGGAGGCCTAGTAATAATGTTTACTGAATTAGTATGCCTCTTGGCTCTGGCTACTATATTATACCAATATAGGCCATGTTTTGGGTGAACTGGTCACCTGCTGGGCTCCCTGTAAAAAGGAAGTGTCAACTACTTCTGTGCTGTCGGGTGAGCAGGACATGTGGAGGACATGGGTGGATTTAGGCTTTGTCTACACTAGCACTTCTGTCAGAAAAACTTATCTCAGTTAGGGGTGTGAAAAAAACACACCCCTGACTAACATAAGTTTTCCCAACAAAATCGCCAGTGTGGACAGTGCTATGTCGAGGGGGAGACAGTCTCTTACTGACACAGCTACCACTGTTGGTTGGGGTGGTTTAATTGTGCCAGTGGGAGATCTCCCACTGGCATAGAGTGGCTACATGAGAGACCATATAGTGGCACAGCTGCAGCAGTACAGCTGTGCCACTGTAAGGTCCAGAGTGTAGACATAGCCTTAGGCCCCTGTTTCTCTCTTCCTAGGTGCACATGTTTCTTATGTCCCTTCTTGTGGGTCAGATGCTGTTGCTCACACATTCGTTCACTTTCTTGGTCTTTTCAGTTCTGGCTTTTCAGTGCATATTTTACTTTTGCTAACTTCATTATGGCAGCTTTTGTAGCAGCCCAGCATAGGGTGACCAGATGTTCTGATTGTTATAGGGACAATCCTCATATTTGGGGCTTTGTCTTGTATAGGTTCCTTTTACCCTCATCTCCATCCCAATATTTTCACACTTGCTATCTGGTCACTGTAGTCCAGGATGACACTAAACTAAAGGTATGTCTGCACTACAGCTGGGAGGTGTGAGTCCTACCATGGGGTAGATAGACTCATAGCAGCTCACCTCAAGCTAGTGGACTAAAATAGCAGTGTGGTGGTTGTGACACAGGCTAGCTGCCTGAGCTTGGCCCCCCAGGATTGGAGAGGCTTTGATTTGGGTGATTAGCCCAAGCTGCTGCTGGTGCCAGAACATTTGCATTGCTGTACTTAATACATGTCTGTTTGCTTGTGTTGAGAATTACACCTTCCTTCCACCTACAGTGTACATGTGCCATAACTGACTAGATCTCAAAATCTGGGATCTGGAGCTCAGACTGTGTATCCTTTGGTTTTTCAAAAGATGGTCGAATCTATCTGAAATGGATTTGAAAGACTTCACTCTGCTGGATCTGAGGCCTTCTCTGTTATCTACCTAGTTAGATATACAGGTGTGGTCAGTTCTGTTTTGTAGGTTAACTTTTAGAATGTATCTTCAAGACTGCACAGAGATGAAGTTATTGGGCTGACACCTTTCCTTCTGGTATGAAGAGTGGAGAATATTTTTTAAACTGTTTATTTTCTACCATTAATGGGCTGGGTATGTACAGCCATCAACTCATTTAGGATAGTGTGACTTTTTTGTTTGGCAGCTTCTAGGCTGTATGTTGTACCATAGTTCTCTGAACTGTGCGTGGCTGAGGCTGGGTTGCTATTCTAAACATGCAGTACTCCCTTTGCTTAGTACGTAACCGTA
Source organism: Chelonoidis abingdonii (assembly GCF_003597395.2). Taxonomy (NCBI): domain Eukaryota; kingdom Metazoa; phylum Chordata; order Testudines; family Testudinidae; genus Chelonoidis; species Chelonoidis abingdonii. Next base: position 77,711,734 of record NC_133770.1, read on the forward strand.
CTATGGGTTCCTGACTATCAGGATGTGGATGTGAAGTAGCCAGACATTACATTAACTAAAATACTAGGACAAACTTGGGTGTTTGAAATTACAGTATGCATCCACTATCTACAATAAGATTTAGTTGCTTTTTCAAAAGTGCTGAGTATCTGTAGCTCCATTTGAAGTCAACAGATGTTATTGGTCCTGAGCACCTCTGAATAAATGTGCTACTCTTTTTATTTTGAAGCCTAAATCCATAGGTATATTCTTACCATAAGTTAGGGCACTCAATTATGAAAACTTTGCTTTGTGGCGTGGGGCATTTTGTACTATTTGCTAGGCTAGATTTGTGAATATAATTGACATACCTGTCTTCACCAACTACATTTCCTTTCATTTGCTGTACCTCAGAAAAAATCTAAATGGAGGCCTTTGAGTTGCTCTTGAATACTTAGACACCATATGTGGTTTGACACTGTTTAATTGATTTTTTTCCCCAAAGGCAGTGAGTGGGTTTGTGTAAACATGTCTCTGAAACTGGGTATTTTGTTCAGTTGGTGAAAAACTTGTACATCCTTTTGTCATAAATAGATAGCTAAGGGTTAATGTTTCTTTTACCTGTAAAGGGTTAACAAAGGGAACCAAACACCTGACCAGAGAACCAATCAGGAAACCGGATTTTTCAAAGCTCAGGGGAGGGAATTTTTTTGGTTCTTTATCTTTTGTTTGTCTCTCAGCTATGAGAAGCTTCTTTCTTCTTCTAATCTTCTGTTTCCAACTTGTAAGTACAGGTAGAAAAACAATATAGGCTTTTATGTTGTTTTGGGTCTATTTACATGTGTGTAACTTGCTGGAATGTTTCAAATTGGGTATCTTTTTGACTCAAACTGTTTATTCATATTTTTGTTATAAGCAATAGCCCTGTATTGTCATCTTGTTACAGAGAATATGTTTGTCTTTTTTCTTTCTTTTTTATATAAAGCTTTCTTTTTAAAACCTGTTTGAGTTTTTCTCTGGTTAAGGAGAAAGGAAAGACAAGGGGGAGGGGAAACACTACGCTCTGTGTTTAACTCTCCTAGTGTCCCAGGGCGGGAAGAAGCTAAGGGGGAGGAGAGATAGAATCTCTTCTGTTTCCTTGTATTTGGGGTTTGTCTCTTTGTGGAATAGAGGAGATATGCTTCTTGGTATTGTGATGTAAAGAGATTGCATCAATACTCCCAGGTTAGCCCAGAGAGGAAAGTCTGGGTGAGAGAGAGAGAGGGAAGGGAAGTGGGTTATTTCCCTTTGTTGTAGGCTCAGGGTTTCTGAGTCTTGGGGTCCCTCCAGGGAAGGTTTTGGGGAGACCAGAGGGGGCCAAAACCCTGGAAATTTTGGATGGTGGCAGCGAGATCAGATCTAAGCTGGTAAATTGAGCTTAGAGGGGTTCATGCTAGGCACCCAGATTTTTGGACCCTAAGGTCCAGATTTGGGAAGAGGCTTATGATACCTTTTCATCAACCCATACAGTTATTCATGATAAGATGAGTGGGTGTGATAAGATGAGTGGGAGAAGGTAACTGTAGATTAAAAAAAAAAAAGGTAGGGGACTTAGGAAGCAGTCACATGGACTGTCTATAAAGGATCTTTATGCAGAGATATGTTTATGTAGAAATGGAGAAGAACTATGCCAGAAGAGGACTTGTCCCTCTTAGACCTCCATAGTTAGAATAGAACTAATGTAGGAAGATGGAATGGTGATTCATGTCAAAGGCTGTACTGAGGGAAAGGAAAATGAGATGGAAAGAGCCATCTTTAAAGGCAGAGCTATCTTCAAAGGCAGAGGTCATATATCATGTGGAGGGCAGTAGCTTCCATGACTGAGAGGAAACTGCTCAAGGATAACTTCATATGAGACTTGAGACTTTGAGAAAAGGTTAGAGATGGGACAGTAGTTTGGTAAAGGGCAAGTGGGTGGCTTGAAAGACTGAACAGTGGCAGATTTTAGTGTTTAGAAAAAGTTACAATTAATGGTTATAATGTTGGACAGAAGGCTTATTTGTAATGTACTAGCATCTGTGAGGCCCAGATCATATCCCCATTGAGTTAGGTGTATGATCATGTAACACAGTCCCTGCCTTGAAGAGTTTATAATCTAAATACTAAGAGCCTGAATAAAGCTTGAAACATCCATGTAGGAGAGATGAGAAGTGGAATAAGAGAAGGTCAGGATGAAAGAAATGGAAGTGTGTGCTATCTTAAACTATTACTTGAAATTGGCATTTTTGGTGCTCATTTGGCTTATTAGTTACATAATACAGAGTGATTCATAAAGGCCGAAGTGAAAATATTGAAATATCAGACTTTTGGAAACGAAGTGTAAATTTGGTCATCCTAGTATTCAGACACTTGCCATAAAAGTCATTTTGCATTTCATCTAGATTGAAATGCTATCTAACTTTAAAGCTGCTTAGTCAAACATCTGTTTTTTCTTTTTTCATTGAGTATTGTAATGAGTCAGATATATATATACCAAATACTCTGTTGTTTAGTTTGCTCTCCATGTAACTTTGGATTGCTGCTGACTGCTTTGTCACACTTGATAACTGAACTTTACCTCAGCCACTCCACTGGAATGTGTTGGTGCATTCAGACTTCTTAGAATCAAGCTGTAGGTTGTCCTCAGATTCCAATTTCAAATCTCCAGTGCACTCTTTTAAAAATATGACCTCTAACTCAAGAGATACAAGCACAAAAGGATTCCAGGCAACAATTGACCAGATAAGTATTTATTTATTTAACTAAACATGTAGAATTATAATTATGCTGGTAATAGTTTCTTCACAGTTAGACTTCTGTTTAGCTAAAGACTAGCTTTAAAGGCTGCTTTCTCTTTTTCAGGGAACTGCACTTAAAACTTCTGGATTTCATTGAGCATGGTAAGAAATTCTCTTAATTAAAACAAGTTTCAGTAAAGAGCTGGCTTTATTGACTGTTTCCTTGTTTACCTCCCAACAACATGTACAAAATGGAAGTATTAGGCTCAGACAAACAGAACATTCAGTTTACATTATGCATCTTAACATGAAGGAAAGAAATTGCTAACATAAAAAAAAAACCTATTGCGACTAAGTAGTGTCGTATTTACCACTGAAACTTGTTAGGAACACCAGAGTGGGTGGTGGGAATTACAGGACAGGTGGTCGTGAGTTGGTCCTGTGAGCCCAGCAGAAATGGAGGGTTTTATCCATTTGGCACACAGCATTTTATCTGAACTATGCAGGGCCAGCTCCAGTGTTTTTGCCGCCCCAAGCGGCGCAAAAGAAAAAAGCCATGATCGGCGCTCTAACACTAACACTAACACTGCCATTTCATTCTTCAGCGGCAATTCAGTAGCAGGCCCTCAGTCCCCACCACTGAATTGCCGCCGAAGAGCCGGATGTGCCTCCCCTTTCCATTGGCCGCCCCAAGCATCTGCTTGCTGCGCTGGTGCCTGGAGCCGGCCCTGGGACTACGCAACAGGAACTTGTTAAAAATAAGGCCAGGTCATGCAACCTTTACTTGTGTTGATGGGAACTTAGTCATATGAGAAGTGCTGTCTAGCACTTGCCCACCAGGGTCCACATTTAACAGCAAGTGGACAGGAGACCTAGAAAATTCCCACGTGCATTAAGGAGGCTAGACCAATATAAGTATGAGTAATAGAAGAAAATGCACACTGCTCCAAGGGGGAAGAAGCCTATACTGTTCATATAAATTCAAGTATCAATAGATCTATATGATGCTGAAGATAAATCTCATTACTAGACTACCTAGTTAATGTTTAGGTTTTGCTGGCATAACTAAGTCTATTGGGTTATATATTTTTTCAATTACTTATCTGTGCCAGCCAAAGCTATAGTGTAGATGAAGTAATGCTGGTGAGAAGTCCTTTTGTTGGTACATCTTATTTCACACAGAACTTATATATAAGCTATTTCAGGAAAGACTTTTTTCTTTTCCCCACCAGTATAAGCTGTGTCTAAACTAGGAGGGTTTGCTGGTATACGTATGTCTGCAAACCTTTTATATGTAGACAAGCCTCAATGTCACAATCAGTGTGAAGCAAAAGATAACAAGCAATTGTTAATGTGAACTAGCCACTTGATATGTGATGAGTAAAAACTAAATCTAGCAATGGAAATGGAGCATTCTTTTAAATACTAATTTTCCTTGTTTAAATTTTCAGCCGAGGAACAGTCAAGGCAAAGTCATGTAAATTGTTACACCTTTGACAACTTATATATACCGAAGTGAAGAGGTGTCAATGAGGATTGAGATCTGGATTAATTTAAAGCCTTGCATGTAGGCCATGAGGAATAGCATTTCCTTGAACAGTGCTGAGGAAATCTCTCTGAAGATTCCCTCCCACACCTTCTTGAGCTGACCCATATCTTAGCTGGGCTTGAAGCCAAAGTTCTTGTCACAGAAGAATGCTTTGCTAAAACCTCTCACTTCACAACACCGTGGAGAGGGAGAGAAGTAAGTATATGTCAAGCTTGTTAAGAGTGTAACAGATAAAGTTCTTTTGGGGGTGGGTGGTTGGGGAGAGATTAGGTAGCACAATCTCCACATCCTCATTCTCAGAATGAGGAAATGTTAACGTATAGCCTCACAGTATACAACTTCGTCTGCAAAAACATCTAAAAATTCAGACAAATGTGTCTGAACCCGTTAGCAGGAACTAGAGCAGAGGCACTAAGAAACAAATACTTATTAATGTACCAGCCTATTTTATTTTAAAGATATTCTGCACACACAATAGATAGTTGATGAGTACGTCTTAAATATCCTCCTAGTAATGTGTTAAGATTACACTGGAAACATAGAAAGTAACTTTATTTTTTCCCATGTACTACAGTGGACCTGTTACTGTATTTGGTAAATGAACACAACTTAATTGTTCACTTGCAAGGAATTTCCTAAAATTGGTGATTGTTTAAAAACTTTCTGCCCTTTCATCTGTACTATATTATTACTGATGCTCATTTGCTGTCTTACCATTGCCCAATGCGCTTCTGTCAGCATGAGTGATATGGTCCAAAACTTAATACTGTTCCATCCATTCCAGGCAGGAATCCCCCTCCCCCACATGCAGCATAGATTGCAATACTGCTTCATTTTCTCTTTGATCTCTTCTAGACCTGCCTCCTAGACTTTTGTGGATAAGCCTAGCCATCCCTTTGGTGGCTGTAGATAACAAGTTAAATCAAGACAATCTTTATCTAGTGGCCATGGGTTGGAGGGGATAATTGGGAGATCTGCTCCCACATAAGGGTAAATTGGTGAAGGATGATGAGGGCCTTAAGTATTCTTTGGCAACAGTCTGTAGATTGTGGTCAGCATGGGAATCTGTCTCTAACTTTCTTTTCTCCCCTTCTTGCTTTTCAGGTGTGGTGGTGGTGGTGTTGCTGTTGCTGAAATCTTAGCCCAAAGCAGATTCAGAGGCATTTGGGCAGCTATGGCCATGGCTGTTGTCGATTTAAATTGTTGGGTGGGTATTTTTGGGTGTGGGGATATATATTTACCGTGGCATACAATCAAACCCATTGCCCTTTGATTAGGTGTATCTTGCACCCTAGTCCCCTCCCCTGAACTTGTTTTCCCCCTCACTTTTTCTGTCATTTAAAGCTGGGAAAATATGTAGTATTCTATGTCACATTACTATACTTTGTAGCTTTGTGGAAAAGGAAGTTTTGCTGTTACCACTGAGTGAAATATGCTGTATAGTATGACTGAGTAATTACTTTATTTTACAATTGTAAAGAACCAAAACATTCTTTGTGGATGAAAAAATAAAATATTTTAATTTTCTCTAAAATGTCTTTCTAAAGTTGTTCTAGTTATTCTGCAGAGGCAAGAATAGCCAAACAAATGCTTTACATTTCTCAGGCTGCTGGTACTGGTAGCCAGCACTCTACGCTGCACTCCGACAAGTCAAACTCTGAGGAGGCCAAGCCCAACTCAGAGCTCACCAGAGACGTGCTTTATTTCAAGGTGGAAGTAATATGTAGCAAGTGTGATCAGAAGCTGGGAGAAGTAGGCACTTCTATTTAAAGTGACACTTAGTCCTCAATCACTATCTACAAAGAAACAGCAGTGACAGCTGCTATAAACCTCTCTGCACACAACGTTTGTGCAGCATTGGGCAAAGCTATTCAGCTTAAGGCCTTGACTACACTGGCACTTTACAGCGCTGCAACTTTCTCGCTCAGGGATGTGAAAAAAACACACCCCCTGAGCGCAGCAAGATACAGCGCTGTAAAGTGTCAGTGTAAACAGTGCCGCAGCGCTGGGAGCGCAGCTCCAGTGCTGCAAGCTAAACCCCATGAGGAGGTGGAGTAGGTGCAGTGCTGGGAGAGCTCTCTTCCAGCGCTGGCGCTGCGACTACACTCACACTTCAAAGTGCTGAAACTTTGAAGTTTTGAGTGTAGCCATACCCTCAAGTGATTACTTTTTTCTTTCCCTTCCTTTCATATGCATGAAATCTGGTCCTTTAAAGAGCATACCTTCCGTTTCGCCCTGTTGCAAGAAAATCAGTGGCTCTTACCACTGCATTACATATTTTTCTGTATCATTCTAATTTGTACTATCCTTTCTTATAATACTTTAATTAAATGACTCTAATGGGCTAATTGGGCTAGACCCATGTAGTCTTGCAATATTGTCTAAGGTTGCAGGAAATAATCCTGAATATTGCATTGTCATATTTAAAGTATGTTATATGATCATCTAATCAAAGACTAAAAGGAAGACACATACAAAAGGTGGAGGAGTTATGGTTGTCTGTAAGTGGTCAGTCTTAACACTTGTGTGGTTTTCTTGTATGGAATGTCTGAATCTGATTTATGTATTATATTAACTACTTCATTTTCCATACTGGAATTTTGTGTATAATTTTTTATGAATATTACGTATCTCAGATTACTTGTGATATTTTCCTGCCTGAATGCATGGAGGTAAATCAAAGGTCTGATGAAGGAACCAGACAGGGAAGGCAAGACAATGACACAGTTAAGAGTCCCAGAGGAAACAGGGAAGCTGTTTTGTAGGAAATTCCCTCATCCTGGATGGAACCAGGTAAAGAACAGTTTATTTTCCTAAGGTTAAGCCTAGAGTCAAAGGGGATACTCTATTCTTAAAGATGTTGGCCTAAAGGAGGCTGTCCAGGGAGTGTCAGTGACAGCTAACAAGTGTGCCAGGAGATATATAGAGAGACAGCCTGCTGTGAGCAGGACAGTTTGCTTCCCTCAATCCAGAGATGCAGATAACTGGGCTGATGAAATACACCAAAATTTGCAAAGAAAGATTAAGGTTTAGGTAAGGGAAAATATGCGTATAGGACTTCATTCTTTTAACCCTCTGCTCTGTATACAATGTACATAACAGCCATACTGGGTCAGACCAAAGGTCGATCTAGCTCAGTATCCTGTCTTCTGATAGTGCCTAATGCCAGGTGCCCCAGAGGGAATGCACAGGACAGGTATTCCATTCCCTGTCGCCCATTCCCAGCTTCTGGCAAACAGGCTAGGGACACCATCCCTTCACATCCTGGCTAATAGCCACTGGTTGACCTATCCTCCATGAATTTAATTAGTTCTTTTTGAACCCTGCTATAGCCTTGGTCTTCACAACATCCTCTGGCAAGGAGTTCCACAGGTTGACTGTGCATTGGGTGAAGAAATGCTTCCTTTTGTTTTAAACCTGCTGCCTATTATTTTCATTTGGTGGCCCCTAGTTTTTATGTTATGAGAAGGAGTAAATAATACTTCCTTATTTACTTTCTCCACACCAGTCATGATTTTATAGACCTCAATCATATCCCCTCAGAGTAGTCTCTTTTTCAAGCTGAAAAGTCTGTCTCCTCATATGGAAGCCGTTCCATACCCCTAATCACTTTTGTTGCCCTTTTCTGAATCTTTTCCGATTCCAATATATTTCTTTTGAGATGAGGTGACCACATCTGCATGCCATATTCAAGATGTGGGTGTACCACGGATTTATATGGAGGCAATATGATATTTTCTGTTTTATCTATCGCTTTCTGAATGATTCCCAACATTTTGTTTGCTTTTTTGACTGCCGTTGCACATTGAGTGGATGTTTTCAGAGAACTATCCACAATGATTCCAAGGTCTCTTGAGTGATAACAGCTAATTTAGACCCCATAATTTTATGAGTATAGTTGGGATTGTATTTTCCAACATGCATTATGTTGCATTAATCAATATTGAGTTTCATCTGCCACTTCGTTGCCCGGTCATCCATTTTTGAGAGATCCTTTTGTAGCTCTTTGCAATTAAGTCCCAGGCAGACTATCTTGGGTAGTTTTGTATCTGCAAATTTTGCCATCTCATTGTGTACCCCTTTTTCCAGATCATTTATGAATATGTTGAATAGTTCTGGTCCCAGTACAGACCCTTGGGGGACACCACTATTTACCTCTCTCCATTCTGAAAACTGACGATTTGTTCCTACCCTTTCTTTCCTATATTTTAACCATTTACCAATCCATGAGAGGATATTCCCTCTTATCCCATGACAGCTTACTTTGCTTAAGAGACTTTGGTGAGGGATCTTGTTAAAGGCTTTCTGAAAATCTAAGTACGCTCTCCACTGGATCTCACTTATCCACATGCATGTTGACCCCCTCAAAGAATGCTAGTAGATTGGTGAGGCATGATTTCCCCTTACAAAAACCATGTTGACTCTTCCCTAACAAATTATGTTCATCTATGTATCTGACAAACTTGTTCTTCATTGTAGTTCCAACCCATTTGCCTGGTAATGAAGTCAGGCTTACTGGCCTGTAATTGCCGGGATCACCTCTGGAGCCCTTTTTAAAAATTGGTATTGAATTAGCTATCCTCCAGTCATGTGGTACAGAAATTGACTTAAATGATAGGTTACAAACCACAGTTAGGAGTTCTGAAATTTCACATTTTAGTTCCTTCAGAACTCTTCGGTGAATACCATCTGATCCTGGTGACTTATTACTCTTTAGTTTACTAATTTGTTCCAAAACCTCCTCTATCACCTCAATCTGGGACAGTTCCTCAGATTTGTCACCTAAAAAGAATAGTTCAGGTTTGGGAATCTCTAGACTTCTAACATTGGTATATAAACACTTTAAAAACTTGTCACTTTTTAGCTGTCTGCCATTACATGATGGAATTGAATGGGACTTTTTTCATTTGACTGTTTCTCATCAAATGCTACCTGGATTTTGTCATCTTCCATCCTCTCCTCCTTACTAGGATATAAAGAATCTCCATTAATAGATCCTCCCCTAAGGGATGTCTCTGTTAGAAGCATGTGTTCCTCCACACCTGTCAGCTTTCCCCCAACCTTGAGTTTAAAAACTGTTTTATGAGTAAAAACTGCACTACCTTTTGAGTAAAAGAATAAATAATGCTTTGTTTGAAAGAAGTTGTATTTGAGTAACTCAATGGGGCCAGTCTAGTTAATGGAGTTAGGAAACAGGGTGGTTGCAGCCCATAAATCCAGTCCCAGAGTGGCTGGACCCATGTGGCTTCATCCAGAGAGAAGTGCATGAAACCAGGCCTGTTAACCAAGGGAGAGGGTCCAGAAGGGGCCTAACGCATGGCTTGCTTGGTAACTGACACCAGACTGATATTGCTATCGTTGATGCCCAAAGGGAACGCTGGCAGTAATGTCATCTGGAGCAAGACTGAGTCCAAAGGAAGCAGCGTTTCAAGTGTGAGAATGATCAGAGACAGGTCCATGACATAAGGTAGGCTGGACTCTCTCTGTATTTAAGTACAGGACTTTGCTTTGTAAAGGCTAAATAACACCAGTGACCTCCTTGGCTATTTTTACATCACTTTTGCTTATTGCTAGATTGCCTGGATTTACATGCTGTCGTTTGGGACTGTGTATTCATAATACAACTTTTAATGGCATTGACTCTGATCTCAGGATGGTGGGAGTGACTAAACCTCCTGGGACCATCTGTCAGAAGGTGAAGTTTTCCCCTGACTTTTCCTAGGGCCTCTGTACAAATCTTTCTCTTGAGACAGCCAATTGACTGTCCTTTGGGATTCTTTTCTTTTACCCCTGCCTCCTGCCCATCCTCATGGAGTCACTACTTTGTGGTACCCTTCCCTCCCTTCTTGACAGACCTGTACCATCAGCCTAGCAGACAAGATCATGGAAGAGTACTGCTAACTTTGTAGTCCTTCCAGCATCTGACAGTCCAGTAAGTCCAGCTCTTGAATTTCTCCCTGGCAGTGACTTGTCGCTATACCCTGGGGCTTGCAAAATTTCTTAAAGAACTAAATGAAAAATAAAGTGCTCCAAAGGCAAAAGTTTCCTGGAAGCTTCCTCAGATGAAATTCAGAAGGGTACCTTTCTAAGCCTGTTAACAGAAATTCTTCTGATTCTACCTGGACAGGCTGCAAATTTGACATTTCCCCCCCCAATGATGATTAGATTACTGGAGCTTGTAACAAGAAACAGGCTAGGCAATTGTTGACTAGTGCATGTTCCACAGAATGTTCAACCAACAAGATTCATAGAGCTAGATATATTAGTCCCACATCACAGAAAATTTTGATTTCATGTGGGTGAGTTTGATAGTGATTTGAGGCTTAAATATCACTTCTCCGTGTTCTGCAGAAAATAGGACTTCATCTATGAATCAGTTAGATGTATGATTTGGTAGTTGAGTGACATTTTAAATGGAAAATTAATCTAGAGACTGGCACTAAATTTTTCTTATTATTGGTACAAATATATTTACAGTTTGTTCTTTGATGATTATGGACTTGGACAACAACGAAGATCAAACTTCATGTATGCAACTTCAGTCATACTACCTCTCTTCCAAAATCTATATCTTAAAAAAGGCATTTGGGATAATCTGTGAAATGTATAGACCAGTAACACTTTACAGTTAACCTGCAAATTGATTGAAACAATTAGAAACAATAACAAGGCACCAGAAAGATCATGATATGAACAGCATGGTTTCTGCAAAGGAAAATTGTCTCCTGGATCTTTTAATCTTAATAAAGAACTGATGGACATAATTTATTTAGATGCTACAAGATCTTTGTCAAAATTTCACACAAGAGATTACTAAAGAAGCTAAGGTGTCATGGGATCAGAGACAAAATATTTCCATGGACCAAACATTGGCTAGGAGCCAGAAAGCTAAGGGTAGGATTAAATGATCTATTGTTAACCTTCTGCCATAATAACAGCAGGGTTCCAAGATGCTCAGTATTAGGACCTCCGTTGTATAATATATTAATTATCTTGGAAGGGGAGTGAGGGTGGGATTAATATTGAGGTAGCAAAATTGCCAGGTGACACAATTATTTAGGTTAAGTTAGGAGCAGAGGTGACTGGGGAACTTCAGAGAAATGTAAACAAGCTAGATGAATGGGCAATATAATGGAAAATGAAATTCAGTGTCATTAAATGCCAAGTAACGTATATTGCAGGGTTCTAAATTAGCTGAAACAATTCAGGGAAAGGACCTGATTATTGTGGTAGACAGCTTAATGAAGACCTCTGCTCAATTTTCAGCTGTGGTGTAAAAATAAAATGCAAATAAGATGTTAAGTTGCACAAGCGAGAGAGTGGTGAATAATATGACAAAAATATTGCTTTTTAAATAAATCAGTGATATGGCGTTATTCAGAATACTGTGTGCAGTAGTGGTCACCCCATCTTAAAAAGAATATTGTAGAACTACGGAGTATGAAGAGAAAGGTAATAGAATGATCGAAGGTCTGGAAAGACTCATGAAGAGTGAAGGAAAAAATGGGATTCTTTACCTTACAAATGACACAAATAAGAGAGGGCATGATAAAAGTATATAAAATAGTGAATAGTATAGAGTCAGTAGATCAGGAATGTCTAGTCTTCCTGATCTCATTATACAGAACAAAGAAAAAAGAATGAGGAGTACTTGTGGCACCTTAGAGACTAACAAATATATGTGAGCATAAGCTTTCGTGGGCTAAAGTAGGAAGAGAACATGAAAAAATGGGTGTTGCCATACCAACTCTAATGAGACTAATTGATTAAGTTGGGCTATTTTCAAGAGGAGGGGAAAAAAGCCTTTGTAGTGATAAATAGGACGGCCCATTTCAAACAGCTGACGAGAAGATGTGAGTAACAGTAGGGGGAAAATTAACATGGGGAAATAGTTTTTAGTTTGTATAATGACTCATCTACTCCCAGTCTTTATTCAAGTCCAGTTTGCAAATTAATTCTAGTTCTGCAGTTTCTCGTTAGAGTCTGTTTTTGAAATTTTTCTGTTGAATAATTGTGAGTTTTAGGTATGTAATTGAGTGACCCTGTGAAAGTCATTGAGGACAAGAATTAAGATTAAAGAAGGCATTGGGCATTTATATGAATATCAAGATCAAAAAAACTTTGTGGAAAGGATATTGAAGCTCATGCTTCAGGTTTTAAGACAATATCTAACTATTGGAGATTAGGATGAGATCTAATGTGGGGGCAGATTGTCTCAGATCTGCCCATTGTGGGATTTTTATACCTTCCACTAAAGCCTTTGATGCTGTTCATTTTAGGAGTCAGGACACTAGACTAGTATGACAATCCTATGCTCCTGTGTAATGCTTTCTATAGAACTAAATAGCACCCTTCAAGACAGTGTACAATATATGGAATAAGTGACAATAAGTGGTCATTTAAAGATATTAAACACAGACTAAATGGTAGTACTATTAATTACAATTTCTTTACAGTGGTTGTCATTGAAAAAGATGACACAAAGAATGACCACAATAGAGAAATTTCAAATACCATAGTGTTATAACTCTTCATTAAGATTGCATTTTCAATGGCAACCACTTACTGTTACTTAACAATTTTGTACTCCAGTTTGAGAGCTGCTGTTTGAATGTTCCCTGATACATCCTTGTTCTGAAATCCTGTTTACATGCTATATGGAAGTATTCATATGGTAATTTAAAGTACTGTGCTTATGGGATGGGGTGCCTTTTGATAAAGATATCTAGTGTCTGTGCTATTACACTGTTAAGCAAGTTGTTCTCCTGCTTGATCTTGTTTAAAAACCTCATTCCCCGCTAGAGTTTGGCAATTTTTGTGTGTGTAAAATGCGGTGTTGGTTACACAAACATTTTGCAAATTAGTGTTAATTTCTCCAAATTATTTTGGTTCAAACAATTTCCAAAAACATGGAACTTCATTTTGAAACTATCAAAAGTTTCTAAGTTTTCTTTTCAAAATGACTTTTCATTTAGAGATTCCTTTATTTATAACAATTAAAAATGTTAAAAGTATCCTTAAAGTGATTTGCTTTATTTTGCTCTGTGCACAGAGGGAGCAGAATCCTCCACTGTGTCTAGGATCATCCAGCCTTCATGCCTTAGAACTGTACTGGTTACCCTGTTCTGGAGGCATAATGAAGCACATAAGTAGCATGCCTGTTGCTGGTAAACTTGCTGAAGACACACATAAGATCATGTGCGGTTTCAGGTGATTTACAAATCTTGGAACTAACCCAACCATCCGTGCACTCTTTGTATTGATTAAAAGCGTATGGAACCACTCAACAGCTGATTTGTAAAAAGATCTGTCACACAGATCCTTTTCCTCTGGTTAGCTTCTAGAGAGCAGCCTCCAAGAAGTAAGATATTTGTGAAAGGCAGGGTTTCTTTTCCTTCTTACAGGAGCAATTTTCTATGTTTACTAAAAGAAAATGAATATTCTTGTTGAGGAATCTTTCAGGTTCACAGTATTTGTTTTGGTACATTATATTTTTCCAAATAGAGAGCAATTACTAAACAAAGAAAATGTTTATCCCTTTCTCCATTTCCCTGTTGCCTCCATTGCTGTGTGGCTGAAATGATTAATGGGATATGCTGGGTTAAATGGCTTATGTTTTGGTACTCAAATTGTAGAAGCAGCTTTGAGCAAAGCTTTTAGTCTGAGTGCCAGATTGGAAGATATTTTGAAGGCAGTTGATTGGACCAGCAGTTCCACTTCTCTCAATTTAGCCATAAATCAATTGATTTTTCTACAGTAGTTTTTCATATGGCTTGAACTTGAGTAATGAACATTCCTGTCTTGGAGTAAAATTGTGACTTTCCTAGATCATCTTGGAAAGATGACCAAGATTTATGAAAGGGACAGAGGTAAATATATCACATTTTCCCTATCCTCCTCCTGTATTTATCCCTCTCTCCTCTCTACCTCTTCTTTTATTCTTGTCCCTGCCAGCAGGTATATGGGATCTTGGGGAGCAATTACCACACAGATGGGGTGCCAATTAATTTCTTTATTAAAGGAAAAAGGAAGTGGTGGGAATTTAACAATAAAATACGAAGGGATGGGATATATACGGTGTTTACAATAGACAATGATGGGGGGGTTCTTATTGAACAGTGTAGGGAGTTCTAACAGCGGGGTACAGTAAGTGGGGTTCAGCACAATGGGATACAGTACAGTCAATAAGCAACTCAACTTTATATAGGAACAACTCTAGGTACAGTGTGGAATGCAAAACGTACCAAAAAGAAATGCAAAATAAAATGGTAGTAAAATGTTAACAATCTCAATATGAATGTATAAGGGTTAGTGCCTTATATACAGAACACAATGTATTAATAAAAGAACAAAGTATATCAGAAAATGTGGATCAAACCAATGAGTTATACATTACAAGTAGGAATGATGAAAACAGACAATAATCCAATATGGATAAGTGAAATTCAGCAATGTAGAAAAATACTGGGACTTAATTTGTGAAGGCTGTATAGAAGAGTGCAGCGGGTAAGACAACGGAGCATGTTGATAGTGACTCTCGGTAGGGGAGTGACATGATGAAGGGCAACTGCTGAGAGGAGGAGTGCAGCTGTAAGCATCCAGAGACTCTCTGAAGCCCCCTGGTATGGTAAAGACAAGGCAAAATGTGATGGTGATCTGCGTAGGGGAGGGGCAGCGGAGAAAAAGAAGCGACAAAGGTTTGGGAAGTTACACGGGGAGCCCGAAGCAGCAAGGGGT
Organism: Chelonoidis abingdonii; assembly: GCF_003597395.2. Taxonomy (NCBI): domain Eukaryota; kingdom Metazoa; phylum Chordata; order Testudines; family Testudinidae; genus Chelonoidis; species Chelonoidis abingdonii. Next base: position 77,726,755 of record NC_133770.1, read on the forward strand.
TTTGGTAAGTTTGGAGGTGTATGCAGATGCGGGGGGGGGAAGCAGCAGTATTGTTGGCGGAAGCTCGGGGGCGAGTGCAAATACGGGGGAAGAAAGCAAGCAAGGGTTTGGAAGTTACACAGAGGGAGAAGCGCAAGGGTTTGGTAAGTTCGGAGGGTGAATGCAGACGCGGGGGGGGAGCAGGCAAGGAGTTGTAACAAGAAGACATGGAGAAGCACACAGAGGCGGGGAAGGAGCGGGGGAAAACAGAAAAGTTATACAGAGGGAGCAAAGCAACAAAAACCTTATCTATCTTAACCAACAACTCCGGCAAAAACAACAATATATCACCAATTCTACGCAAAACGATAAACAAAGCAACTATACGGGGAGCAACAAAACACACAAAACTATAACAAGGCAGGTGCAACTTACAAGCTCTATAATCTTAATAAACTATAACGATATTAATACAAATAACACCAATATCCTATGGTGCATCCTTATTACTATGGGAAGTTACAGAGGCAGAGTGTATGTGCCAGCGAATCCAGCTCCCGAAGGAAACCAAGGGATAGTGGGCTGCAGCAGTGGGATCTGGAGCAGAGCCCCGAGGCAAAGCCACAGGAGCAGAGCTTAGCAGCGGCACACAACTCTATTTTTAGCAGCAAAGTGCCGCGGAGTTTAGGAGAGATTTTAAGACACAGACAAGGTTTAAGCTTGAGTCCTGATGTGCTGGGAAGACAGAGCAGCGCTACTAAAATAAAATAAAAGATAGAAAGTTTCACAGAGGGATTCTTTCAGCCCCAAGGTAGCAGCAAAGGCAGAAGCAGCAAGAAATCAGAAGCTAGGTACGGTCTCGATAATCAGAGATTCTCAGGCCAGCAATTCGTTCCTCGTGGGGGGGGAGTTAAAAATGGGAGTGTGCTCAAAAACAACGAGAGCGGAGAGCGACCCCCAAAAGACCCCTAGCTGATTCAGACAGGTGCAAAGGCAAGACTTCTCTGGGGTCTGATCAGAAAATGTCTGGTTTTTAAAGGCAAACTTAGGCAGTTCTCCGCATACTTTGACTGGCTCCTCTTGAACAGGGGAGAGAGACAGAGCAGGGAAAAACGTAGTGAGCACAGAGACATGGTCTGGGCAGAGTTCTGTGCAATAGGTTGACTCAAAAAGCACATGAGCTATGACTCATGCCCAGGATCCTTAAAAACACAATTAGGTCTTGACAGCTTGACATTGCCTCACCCTACACCGAGCCCAGTTTAACAAGTGATAACCAGGACTAACCCTTTGAACAGGGCAGTGGTCCACTTAGCACAAGTGGCCATCCCTTTGAGAAAGGGCAGATGGCTCTTGGTAAAAACTTAAGGGGCCCTCTCTTTGAGAAGGCAGTGGCCCTGGTAAACAACTTAACAGCCAGGGAGGGGCGGCCACAGGAGGAGAACAAGAACAAAATGGAGTATGGGGACAGCTGTAAGAAACAAAATGGAATAGGGGGATAGCTGTAACAGACAATTCTCTCTACCCTACCCCCACCGTAGAAGTCCTAAGATACCCAGTTAAACTTTAGTTGATCTAGACAGTTGGTATTGTCTAGTAGAGGTAGATTCTGCTATGTGTTCAGTCATTTCAGAATGATTTCTACAAAAAAGATGGCAGTAACCTGAAAGGACGTTGTATTGTGTAGATCAATTACCAGTATAACTTGAGTATGTTAAAGTAGTTATGAACATTTGCCTTTTTTAATTTATTATATTTGCTTTTCATGTTGCCTGATATCAAAGTGCATTTCTACCATAAAATAACTTTGTACAAATGACATTGTGCAGTACTATATTCATCATGCCTCCTCATGGATTTCCATATCAAATACACACAGTTTGCAAGAAAAAACAGCTTCCATTTTTTCTCTTTTTGCCAGTCTCTCAAACCTGTTCTGGGCTCTGAAAGTCAGGTTGCGTTCTCTCCATTTCTCTGATCACCATTGACAGAGGTGCAACTAGTAACAGCTATGCAGGTCCGCTGTCTTCAGCTTATGCCCTCAGTGCCACCCAAGCAAACCTACTTTGCTTACATCCCAATATTCTAGTGCAATATTTGTGCCTTGATATTTTGTTGGTACTGGTGAAGTTGAATTGTAATGATACAACAATTGTAATGATACAACAAAATGTTGGGCTTTACTGGTGACTCCTTGGGAATTCATTCTCTGACAAAGTGATTCTTCAGCTCTTCATGGTCAAAATGTGCTTAATAGCATTTGAAAGATAGATCTATTACATATTCACTGGTGAGTGAACGTAGAAAGACATTGGATTTAAATGTAAATTTGTGCTGTTCAGTGCAGAATCACAAAGGCTACATTTGGAGTGTTGAATAAAACAAACTGCGATCAGGGAATGACCCCCTACATCACTGTGCTTCAAGGATTTGTTATTCAAGGGGATATGGGAAAGTGGGTCAAGATTCTCCAGTCTGTAAAAGATTTGAGGTCACATCATAAATGCTTGTGAAATAAAGGAAAAAAATAAAGATGGCTATTCAAACAAGTGACCTATACAAAAGCAAAGAGGTGATAAACAGTACCCTCTGATTACGGAAGGGATGTGACAGTTTGCATGGTGAGACACATCTCTCCTGTGGTTAAATATTGTGGAAAAATATGTCAAAATACAATTAAATTGCACTTGTGACTTCTGAACCTACTGCTGTAAACCAGTCTAATGGTTATTGGAATTTCATAGGCCACAGTTTTAAAAGGGCAGAAGTCTGTGCAAAATTGCACTTTTATACTTGTGTGCACAGTTGCCGCAACTGCACACAAACTGGGTGATTGTATATGCACATAGGTATTTGCTCATGCAATCATCCCTTGTGTGCAGTGATGTCTGGATGTTCAAATATAGAAGAGTAAGTTACACAGGCATTTTTGCTTGCCTGCTGGACCTTTCTTTTTCATAGGATCTAAATTTTGAAACAAAAGGCTTAAATTTCTGATTTGCTTTGACAATTTTAAATGTATTTAGAACACCTCTCATTGGGTAACAACCCTGCTGAGATCACAAGCATTTTTTCTGCAAGCAGGTTGCCACTAGCAGTAAGACTCTCTCATGGCAATTATAATTAAGAACGTTATTGTCAAAAACAATTCAGGATTTAGACCAGAGCAAGAATGTTCTCTCAGACTCCTGTTCTAAGTACAATAACATAGTGAGTGCACAATGGTAATTTGGGCATCATTACTTTACACAGTGGTAGCTACCAGATGCAGTAGTAGGAACAACCAAGGGAAGCAGTTTAAAAGGTGGATTACAGTTACTAACCTGGGAATGAGAATGTTCACATTATAGATGGGTTTACAGTTCTCCTCCTTGTCCAGTAAATACATTAAACAAACATCATGTTTCCCTGTGTTCCTTGAGGCAAATAAAACCTTTAGGTAAAGTTTACTACTTATGGAATTAAACTGTTTTCCTAAATATGTTGAGTTTTCAGAGTCAACTGATAAACTACTTACTCTAAGCACATAAGTTTACATTAGTGCCTCAGTTTTAACACTAGTTAAGTTTTTTATCTCTAGCCTTAAATGTTGAAATGATTTTTCCTTGCACAAACATACAGTAAATTCAAAAGAAAATTACTCTGATACTTTGCTTAATTGCAGGTTTCCACCGCCCCATCCCCCCAGTCTTATAAATTCCTGGATGAAACAGTGGACACAATCCTGGAATCTGAACTTAAGTAAAATTTTCATAGTGAAAACTCCCACTGAACCCAAAGTGAGATCTGCAGGACTGAGTCCAGTATCAGAGATGGTGGCAGAATTGCCCTCTCCTGAATCTATATGACAGTATTAGAAAATGTACTCAGTTCTTCTTCGAGATGTGTTGCTCATATCCATTCCAATTAGGTGCGTGCGCGCCACATGCACGTTTGTCGGAAGATTTTTACGCTAGCAACACTCGGTGGGTCAGCTGGGCGCCCCCTGGAGTGGCGCCGCCATGGTGCCGGATATTACCCCTGCCGACCCAACCGCCCCTTAGTTCCTTCTTACCGTCCGTGTCGGTCGTTGGAACAGTGGAGCATGGCTTAGCTGATCTCCACCTCCATAGCTTCTCATAGTTCTTTCATCGTTATTGTGTATATAGTTCAATTTTCTATATTTCTAGTTAGTTTTATTAGTTCTTTAACGTAGTTATTATATATAGTTAAGAGGGGTTGGGGATTAGCCCTTTCCCCTCACCTGGTGCCGGGGCCCATGCCCGGTTCACCGGGTTTCAAACCGTGCTCGGCTTGTTGCAAGCCGATGCTGACAGGAGATCCTCACAACTCCTGCCTTAAGTGCCTGGGGGAATCCCACCTAGCAGACAAGTGCTGCATCTGCAAGGCCTTCAAACCACGGACGAAAAAGGAGCGGGACTTTCGTCTCAAACAGCTCCTGATGGAGGCAGCTCTTACTCCTCTGCCCTCGGCACTGAGTGCCGGACAGTCCGCACTGGGGAGAAGTGCATCTTCAGCACCGGAGCGTACCGGCACCGCGAAGGCCCCTCAGCACCAACTGTCGCCGGCCCAGAAGCCTGCCCAGCACTGCTCTCTCTCCCCGCTAGTCAAGAAGCACAAGACTCCTGCGACTCCCGTGCCTACGTTGCAGTCAGAGCACCCACCTAAGTCGGACCACCCGGCACCAACAACTGCCGCGGCACCGACAACTTCAGCGCTGTTGATTCCGGCCTTGCAGGAGCCGTCAAGCATGGTGCCTGACAGCTCCCCAGCACACGCCGTGGTTGAGCTTATTGTTCCCTCCTCACCAGAGACATTCTCTACGGCAAGAGAGCTGATTGTCCTAACAGAGTCTGCGCTGCCTCAACGCCCGGCACCGCAGATGCGGGTTATCCAATCAGTAGGCATGCCTGCCCTGCTGAGACCATCCTCAGTCGGCACCGCTGAAAGGCACCTGTCATGATCGAGGTCCCGCCGGCGTTCTCAATCTCGTCACCAATCCCGGTCCTGACGCCGCTCGCAGTCCCAGTACCGCTTTCCATCTCAGTACCGGTCGTACTTGTGGCACCGTTCAAGATCCTGCTCGCTGACCCGATACTCTCAGCACCGATCCAGCTCCCGGCACCGTTCAAGGCACTGCACCTCTCGCAGCCGCTCTCGACATCGAGCTTCGAGGTCCCGGTCGACCTCCTGGCACCGCTCCGGTCGCAGGTCCCAGTCTCATTCCCAGTACCAGTACAGCACCTGGTACCATTCTCTGGTGCCGCGTGGAGACGGATCAACCAGACACAGAGACCCTTCCCAAGTGGTTTCAGCTGCTCCGTGGCCGTCTCACCATACATCTGTATCATCACACATGGACAGTGCTTCCTACGCACAGGACCATGATTTGGAGACACACAGCCAAGTCTTCCAAGAGACCCACGGCCCAGACCAGGAACCTCATCAGTGGTCCTTCTGGACACCTTGGGGATATCACTAAGCCCAAGGTGAACCTGCAGTGACATCACGCTCCCTTCCATCGGAACACCGGGTGCCAGAGGCCACTGTCAGCCACCCCCCTCCTGAGGGTACGGAGGAAGCTTCCATCCACGCACCAGATCCTCAGGTCCCACCGGTTCCTGACGTCCCCCATGATCAGGAGACCATACAGGACCCACTCGTCCTGAGCCTTTCATCTTCCTTTTCGCCAGATGAAGCGGTAGTGGGGACATCCTCATCGGGCCTGCCTTCAATTGACCTCAGGGCACACCAGGACCTCCTGAGGCGCGTCGCCCTGAATATAAACCTGCAGGTGGAGGAGGTTCCAGAGGTTGAGGACCCAGTGGTAGATATATTGTCGGCGGATGCACCAACTCGAGTGGCCTTACCGTTCATTTGATCGATTCAAGCTAAGGCAGATACCATCTGGCAGTCCCCAGCACCTATTCCGCCCACGGCCAGAGGAGTTGAATGGAAGTACATGGTGCCCTCTAAGGGGTACGAGTACTTATACGTGCACCCTCCTCCCTGCTCACTGGTCGTACAGTCTGTAAATGAACGGGAGCGCCATGGCCAGCAAGCCCCTGCCCCAAAGTCTAAGGAGGCTAGGCGCATGGTTTTGTTGGGCCGTAAAATCTACTCCACGGGTGGCCTCCAACTCAGGGTGGTGAACCAGCGAGTCCTACTTAGCAGGTGTAATTACAACACCTGGGAAGTGGTAGGGAAATTCACAGAGCTGGTCCTGCAAGACTCCCTCCAAGAATTTATGGCACTATTGGAGGAAGGAAAGAAGGTGGTGAGAACTTCTCTCCAGGCCTCGCTGGACGCTGCCTATTCGGCAGCCAGAACTGTGGCCTCTGGAATCACCATGAGGCGTACATCATGGCTTCAGGTGTCAGGCCTGCCACCTGAACTTCAGCACACTATCCAAGACTTGCCATTCGATGGCCAGGGTCTATTCTCCGAGAAGATGGACCCTAGGCTACAGAGTCTGAAAGATATTCGGGTGATTATGCGTTCGCTCGGGATGCATACACCACAGACTCAATGAAGATCCTTCCGCACCCATCCTCAACACCCTTACCCCCTGCCTAGACCAAGACAGGACTTTGGCAGGAGGCGAGGTCAGGGCAACCGCAGACAACAGTCTGGACCTCAAGGGGGTCAGAATAACAGTCCCTCCAAGCCGACGACGGGATCCAAACCGAACTTTTGAACGTTCGCCCGAGAGCGGTGTACCAGTTGTCTCCCAGGATCCTTTTCAGTTTTACAACCGCCTTTCCCCTTTCCTTCCTGCGTGGACCCAATTAACCTCAGATCGTTGGGTCCTACGCACGGTAGAATTCGGATACCACCTCCAGTTTATTTCACTCCCTCCCTCCCATCCCCCCTCCTCGTCCCTCTTCAGGGACCCCTCTCACGAGCAATTCCTCTTGCAAGAGGTACGGACGCTCCTTGCCATGGGAGCTATAGAGGAGGTACCGAAGGACTTAAGGGGCAAGGGGTTCTATTCCTGGTATTTCCTAATCCCCAAGGCGAAAGGAGGCCTCAGGCCTATCCTAGATCTGCGAGGACTAAACAAGTTCATGAAAAAGTTGAAGTTCCGCATGGTATCCCTGGGGACCATCATCCCATCCTTGGATCCCGGAGACTGGTATGCCGCCCTTGACATGAAGGACGCATATTTCCACATTGCCATTTACCCTCCACACAGACGGTACCTCCTGTTTGTGGTCAACCATCAGCATTTTCAGTTTACGGTCCTTCCATTTGGCCTCTCTGCAGCCCCTCGGGTATTCACGAAGTGCATGGCTGTAGTCGCAGCCTCCCTCCGTCATCATCGAATACATGTCTTCCCGTACCTTGACGATTGGCTCATTTGGGGAACCTCCGAGGCCCAAGTCACCAGTCATGTGGGCGTCATCAAGGTCCTCTTCATGCGACTAGGCCTGATGATCAACCTAGAGAAATCTACTCTAGTGCCCACACAAAGAATAGAGTTCATTGGGGCCATCCTGGACTCCAATCTCCCAAGGGCCAGTTTACCACGACCCCGATTTCAGGCAATAGTATCCATTATACAAAGCCTTCAATACTTCCCGACCACTTTGGCTCGCACTTGTCTCAGCCTCCTCGGTCACATGGCTGCCTGCACTTTCATGACCAAGCACGCCAGACTATGTCTGCGTCCTCTTCAAACTTGGCTCGCCTCGGTTTACCGCCCAGGCAGGGACGCCATAGACATGGTAGTCACCATTCCCCTGAGCATCCTAGGCTCCCTCGACTGGTGGCTGATGCCCTCCCTGGTGTGTGCAGGACTGCCGTTCCACCCGCCACAACCCTCCATGTCTCTGACTATGGACATGTCATCTCTCGGCTGGGGTGCTCACCTCGGACATCTTCACACTCAAGGCCTTTGGTCGTCTCAGGAGCTGGCGTTACACATAAATGTTCGAGAACTAAGAGCAGTCCGCCTGGCGTGCCAGGCGTTCCAGCAACATCTACAGGGCCATTGTGTCTCAGTGTTTACAGACAACACAGCGGCCATGTACTACATAAACAAGCAGGGAGGAACGAGATCCTCCCCCCTTTATCGGGAGGCGATCCAACTATGGGACTTTTGCATAGCCCACTCGATAGACCTGGTAGCGTCCTTTCTCCCAGGAGTTCAGAACACTCTGGCAGATCAACTCAGCAGATCCTTCCTGTCTCACGAGTGGTCGATTCGTCCGGACATTATACATTCTGTTTTCCGGAAGTGGGGATTTCCCCACATAGACCTCTTCGCTTCCCGTGAGAACAGGAAATGCCAGAGATACTGCTCCTTCCAAGGTCTCTCCCCGGGTTTGATCTTGGATGCCTTCCTGATTCCGTGGAAGAGCCAACTACTTTATGCCTTTCCACCATTCCCGTTGGTTCACAAGGTCCTACTAAAGCTCCTCAGAGACAGAGCTCGCCTGATTATGATTGCCCCTGTGTGGCCCAGGCAACACTGGTACACCATGTTGCTCGACCTCTCGATAGCCAACCCAATCACCCTGTCTCTTCATCCAGACCTCATAACTCAGGAGCACGGCAGACTTCACCACCCAGACCTGCAGTCCCTTCACCTCACGGCATGGCTGCTGCGTGGTTAACCTAGTCAGAGTTATGTTGCTCTGCCCCAGTGCAACAAGTACTTCTGGGTAGCAGAAAACCTGCCACTCGGTCTACGTAGCTGGCCAAGTAGAAGCGTTTCTCCTGCTGGTGCGAAATGCAAAATGTTACTCCCACCGAAGTCTCGATCCCCACCATCCTGGACTACCTCTGGTCTCTCAAACAGCAGGTCCTAAGCGATGTCATCCTGTTAGATGCACTTGGCAGCCATTTCTACCTTCCACCCAGGAGAGTTGGCTACTCTGTGTTTCACACCCTAATGGTTTCCAGGTCCTCAAGGGCTTGAAGCGCCTATACCCCCAAGTACGCCGCCCTGCCCCTGCCTGGGACTCAACCTAGTCTTAACCAGACTTATTCTCCACCATTCGAGCAGTGGCAAACTTGCTCGCTGCTATACCTGTCCTGGAAGACAGTTTTCCTCGTAGCCATTACATGGCCAGACGAGTCTCCGAGCTTGGTGCTCACAGTGGACCCACCGTATACATGTGTTCACAAGGGACAAGGTGCAGTTGCGACCACACCAGCGTTCCTCCCTAAAGTGTATCGGCCTCATCATCAGACATCTTCCTTCCAGGTTCTTCCGGAAGCCGCAGTCATCCACATGGGAACAACATTGCACTCCCTATTCCGATAGGGCGCTCACATTTTATATCAAACGGGTGAAGCCCTTTCGTAAATCCCCAACTCTTCATTCAGTGGCAGACCGAATGAAGGGCCTACCTGTCTCCTCCCAGAGGGATTCCTCTTAGGGATGGCATGCATCCACACTTCTAGACTTGGCTCATGTCCCTTGCCATCTCACCGCACATTCTCATGCTCAGGCTTCACCGGGTGCCTTCCTGGCCCATGTTCCAATCCAGGAAAATATTTGCGCACTACCTGGTCCTCGTCCACCCTTTTGTTTGCATTATGGCTCTGGTTCAACAGTCTAGAGATGATGCAACTTTGGCTCACAGTCTTGCATTCTTGCACATCTCACCTCGACTCCACCGCCTAGTAAGCTTGGGAACACCTAATTGGAATCGATATGAGCAATCACTCGAAGAAAGAAATGACTGTTACTCACCTTTGTAACTGTTGTCTTCGAGATGTGTGCTCATAAATCCATTCAAACCGCCCTCCTTCCCCACTGTAGGAGTAGCCGGCAAGAAGGAACTGAGGGGCGGTTGGGTCGGCAGGGGTATATATCCGGCGCCATGGCAGCACCACTCCAGGGGGCACCCAGCCGACCCACTGAGTGTTGCTAGGGTAAAAATCTTCCGACGAATGTGCACGCGGCATGCCCACACCTAATTGGAATGGATATGAGCAACACATCTCGAAGAACAGCAGTTACAAAGGTGAGTAACCATCTTTTCTTCTACAACAGAGGTGTCCTAGAATTTTCAAAAAGACCTGTTTTAGTGTGCTGTGTAAGAAGTAGGTGGTATTATTACTATTTGGATGATGATGGCAACACAGATTTTAAAAGCATGTTATAGTACTTGTCACAGTTTCTGGGTAACTGCACCTGTATTCTTCCTCCATTGTCCTTCAAGGGCACCCACTTAATGTTTCCAGCTCCTTGCTGTCACCTCTCCTGTGCAAAAACCTCTCTCTCTCTCCTCCCCGCCCCCACAACCAAGCATTTTTAGGTTGCCCAGCTCTCTGCCTTACACTGTGGTATCCCCAGCAAACCCAGTCTGCCTAAAGAGCAGTGCCTATGCTTTGCTTTTTCTCCAAGGGCTGTGAACAGTATATCACCAGCAGAAACAACTTACCACACAGCTCTTTCTAAGCAAGCACATTTATTCTTAAGGTAAAAGGATTTCAGAGAAAACATATAAAACAATAAACAGATTTAAACACATACTAAACATACCAGGAATCGTGTATGGGGCCTTGTAGGTAAAAGTCTTTTCAACCCCTCTACAAGGTTTGGGGCCCGCATTGAACCGAAGGTCATAGCCATTTGCTGGGTCAGAAAGAAGGCCTGTGTCAGTTCAATCTCATCCTTTTATACTAACAGCCCTTTCTTTGTCTCTTATTCTCTGGAAAACCCATCTTGAACAAGTATATGCAAACCACTCCATGGAGTGGTACCTCCGTAGAGTAGTTTAGTTTCATTGACTTGCCATAATCACCACACACTGTTTTTAGTTCCTTAAGGAGATGCACTAACCCTTCCCATGGAGTAGAACACAATCAGACATAAACCATTCATAGATTTAATACAATATGCTCCTCTAATACATTACATCAGTCACAGTACTTTATAATGGAAACACATGTTTAACAGTATATAGTGAAGCATATGGCTGATATATTGATTCTTATCAGTGTGAATAAAATTTATAGTCTACTGTCATTTCTGAGAACTGAGCATTTTAGGACTGATTCTGAAGTCCTTACATGCCTATAATCCTCACATAGGTCATCATAAAAATGATCATGCTAGTAAGCTGTTAACAGAAAAAAATAGTTTTACGTGGATTTGATCAGCTAGGTACTATGTAGCATATACTTAGTATTTGTGCCTGTATATAATATCAAAGGAATTTTATTGACTGTATTCACAATAATTAATGTAGAACCTTTTTTTTTTTTTAAAGTCTTTTGGCATCTGAATATTTAAGTTAGCTATGCATTTTTATTGACTATATCCTGGCTCATTGATTTTACTATTTCAGAGCTTAATTCAGCTCTTCTCTGTATTCAGAATGAATAGCTAGTATCCATTTAGAATGTTGTGTTGCACATTTTGCTCCAAAACAAAGATATTGAATTATATTTGTTATTGCATACATTTTGAAGGTGGGTTAGATCTGCTCTGGATGTGTCCCCCCCGTCTCATTCTTTGATAGTTTTTTTTTAATAAAGCAATATTTGTACATGGATATTAAAGAAATAAAACCCACCAAAAACAACCAGTTATTCTTGGGAATATTGTTGATGCTTCTCTACTTCATTCATGGCAGAACAAGTAAACCCACCAGATATTTTTGAATAGAGATTGTCATATAGTGGCAAGTTCTCCTAGGTCCTAATCCAAACCCCGTTGAAATCAGTCTTTCCATTAACTTCAATGGACATTGGATCAGGCCTTTAGGAACTCATCCAATTCATACTTAGCAGTGGAAAGATTCTGTTGATGTCAGTGATAAGATTCTTCCACTGGTGCAATATTAGTAGCATGACTGAACAGAATTTACCTCATACATTTAATAGGTGGTTTTCATAAATTATATTTAAGAAACTCAATGGACGAAATCCTGGCCCCACTGAAATCAATGGCAAAACTCCCATTGACCTCCATGGAGTTGGGATATGTATATGAAAGTACAGCAAAATCACTATATCTTGAATTGTTTTCCTGGAGGAAAACAAAAAAAGATGGATGTCTATTTAATTTCCTTAATTTTCCAAGGCAATTTTCTTGCCTGGTAGCAAAAGGTTAATTTGTACTTTTCAGTAATTATCACCTGGGGTGACACCTTCAAACACTGAAGGAAATAAACAGGTGGAGTTAATTAGCTTCAAATAATTTACATGTTCATTATATTTCCTGCAATGGGTTTCAGTTTTTTTCAGTAGTAGAAAAGGGAACAGTTCAGTGCCATCTGTAATCTTGAAATGGTTTCATAGTCCCTGGATAATTGTCAGCATTTTCAATGGATAGTATTCTATAAAGTGCTTGATAACTATATTGTAAGCAGTGGTATCCTTCATAAATGATCAATGCTCATACAGTGGTCAGGATTTTAAATATAGAAACGTCATAGGACCGAACCCTACACATGGTATAAGGTCCTAGAAAAGGTGGGGAGACAAAGGCAACCTTAAACCATCTTTGGGGCTTCCTAATTCTGGGACTGGCACAATTAAGAGCAGCTCTGGAGTTTGCTTTTTCTTACATCCTACTTTTGTTTGCTTTTTCCTGCTTATATCACCCTTCTGCCTTCTCAGCATATAACTTACACTTATTTGACACACCCAGTGTAAATGCCAAATGAGTACACTTTTCCACATACACCTGTTTTTCTGAACAACCTTATGGCCAGCATTTTTTGTCACTGTGGAATTTGCACTATATTGAAAAAAAAAAGTAAACTTTGACACAGACAAAAATTCAAAATATATATTAGCCTTATAAAGAGAAAGACATAAAACTGTGGTTCACATACCAATTGTAAGAATTTTGGGCATGCTAGCAAGTTAACTGTGTTAGCAATAGATGGTAGCATTCTAACTGGCAACTTGTCAGCATTCCAAATTTCTACCCACTAAGCAATTAAACCATAGTAGTCTTTAGCGGATTCTGCATGCAAATGTACTCTCTTGAATATTAGTTTTTAATAAGTTTTTAAAATAGTAACTAAAATGTATTTTGATGATAGAAGTAAATTTGTGACACCATCTTTTCTGTTTAACTCCCAACCCCAATTTTAATTTCACTTCCATGTACAGCTGGCTGCAAATGTCATCAGCATTACTAACAATATTAACAAGGACTTTTTATTTTTTGGAATTTGAGACACATCAGCTAATTTCTCCAAGTTGTTCCTGCCTTCAAGGCCATATGTAACAGAAAAGAAGTTCACCTCTTTTATGTCTTTCACCTTCCCAAAAACATGTAATAATCTAATAAGCAATAAAGAAATTTCTGCTTGATGAAACTGACCTAGCCAAGGAACCTCAGTGTCTGATCTGTTATGCCTAAGTGAGGTGACTGAAAAAATGGCAAAAGGCCAACTCCAACAAAAGTTGACCTTTGTCAATATCTCGGTCTCCTCCCAATTAAATTTGAAAGCAGGATACAGCACAGAGATTACTTTAGTGATGATGATGGAGTCATAGCCTATGGAAAGTTTTCTCTACTTATTTCTAGTCTTGTCTAGAGTATTTGACATTGTGAATGACATGTTATGGCCAATCTGGCCTGAAGGTCTTGCAAAGATATATGCAAATATATTGACAGAGATCAATCCTCTCACATTGAACTCAGAAAAGTGTACTAGGTATCTGCACATCTGCCATCTGTGCTCTCCCTTGTGGAGACCTGTAAGGCTCCTTCCTCTCCTCCATCTTTATAAACCTTTTGGTGTAGATTTTAATGATATCAGGGACACCGAAGTGTGCCTCTCCTTCCTATCAAATGCAAAAAAATTCAACTATTCCCATGCCTAATTGAAATAATTCATGGATAAAGAATAGCTGGCTGAAACAGAACCCTAGCAAGACAAAAGTGTTGCTGATGGGAAGAGGCAAATGCTTTGAAGACTAGATAGCACTATATCACCACCTATCATGGAGGGAAGCAGCCCAAGTGTTATCAAAGTGTGGATGCAGCCTCAGGATTCTTTTGGATTCCTGATTGATAATGGATAAGTAATTAGTGATGACAATCAGAATCCTTTCTTCCCGCTACATGGCTGTCTCGGAAGCTGTCCTCTTTTGAACAGATAGTTTGCAACAAAATGGTCCACAACAGCATGGCCTCCAGGTTGGATTATGCTGTAGTAAGTGAAGGCCCTGATAAAGGACCAGTATGAGGCCTGAGGCCCGAACTAAAGTAATAGTTAAGACTTTGCTAACATAAAGCAAAGTTAAGCTGTGAGCCAGAGGCAGGCTCTGCTCACAGAAGCTGGCAAGGAAAGGGCTGATGCTGCAAGAAGATACGTACCTAAAAGGTACTGAACACTAGAGATCAGAACATTCACATACTTGCACATTCCATACAGATAACAAGGAACAGGCCGACCCATCCCAATGACAGGGCAAAAGAAGGTAATATGATGGATAGAGTTGTTTGTTCAAACCAACATGAACAAGTGAGAGGCGGCACCTTGCTACGTAGAGGGGTTGTACCTTGTTACGTGGAGAGGGTTGCACCTCAATACGTCAGGAGTGATGTGTAACTTGATTGTACCTGTGTATAATCATCCCTGGGGCGATGTCTTTGTCCGGTCTAGGGGGCAGTGGAAAGTCCGCCACTAACTGAGCGAGTCCATTGAGTGGGGACACTCTCTCGTAGTATGCCCAGTAGACTAAGTAATCTACGGGGAACTGCAATTGTGTCCATACGGCAATAAACCTGGCCGACGTGCCTTCGTACCTTACTAGATTCTATGGTTATTGGGATTCTCTTCGGGTCTGCTGTGTCAGCTTATCTGCGCAGAGCTGGGGCAGCACACAGAGGGAACACACGCACGCAGCCAAGTGATACCAACAAGGAGAGAGCAGAGCACCACACCGGTAGCATCTGACAACACACCTCTTGACAACATATGCCTTGGATTGAATATGCAAACCCTGAAAAAACTCCATCTGGTTCAAAACAGAGCAATCTGCCTGTTTAAGAAACGTAGAAGCGTACACATCACCTTTATGCTCTGGTAACTGCATTGACTCCACACTGGAAACCTGATAAAGTTCTATATTGTGCACCTACTCTCCAAAGTTTCCCAAGAGCTAGTACCGAGGGGCAGTCTCTCCTTTTGTCAGCAATATCTACCATAACAACATTGCTTCATCCATAGCAAGAGTTTAGTCATTTGAAAGCTGAAGTCAGTACTTTCTCAGTCTCCTTTTGGGGGTAAGAATGACCTTAAATCATCCTTCAGGTCCAAATGCAACCCCCATTTCTATGCCTTACCTTTTTCTCAACAATTATAATAATAATTAAAAAAAAAATCCCAAACTGAGAATAGACCCAACCCCCTAAGAACAATGGAAAAGGACAGGAGGAAAGAGAACCATGTGGCTTCAGGCCATTTATTCACTTGTAAGGTTCTCAGATATCAGACGACAAGCTGAATATAATACCTACGAAGATCTTATGCAGATTGGCTGAATCTGAGCTGTGATGCTTTATTGTTATGGGAGGGTTATAACTTTTGTTTTTATTGTATCCATCTTAGTTCATATTTTAAAACTCTCCCTGTCAGTATGTACATCTAATAATTTTTTTAAAAATGGTTCTCAAAGGTATATATAAGCATCTGAATAATTTAACTGGGTGACATCCTGGCCCTATTAAAATCAGTGGCAAAACTCACATTGATTTCAGCATTTTACCCACTGTCATGGTTGTTGTGAAGCCACTGGTAAGTATACCAGTGTTTAAAGTACAGTTTTAAAAAGTATCCTTTTACAGATTGCAGTTATATATCTCCATAATGGCTCAGCAGATAGGTTTACATGGATGTACTCCACAGAACATAATGTTTTACCCATTGCTTAAATGTATATTTACATGACAGTTCAAAAGGACACAGAATGAGCAATCATGTTTACTTAATAAGATTGCTGTACATATTACCTTGAGATACTGTTTTGGCTGGTGCCACCGTAGTGTAACAGATTTCTGTGCCCAGAGGTATGTTTAAAATACGTGTTCTGATCCTCTTAAAGGCAAATTGTAGGACTAGAGTTTGAACCTATATATTTTCTAACCCCGGTCAGTTGCATTCAGATTTCTAGCCTAATTTTTTTTTATCTCCCCCCCAGTATGGCTGGCATTGTCCATTATCAGAAGACAGGATACTGGGCTAGATGGCCTACTGGGTCTGATTCAGTATGACCATTATGTTCTTATCTATCATGGTATCTGTCTGCCACACAAAATTGATTGGCAAAAATCAACCTCTTTGTGGACTCTCTGACTCTCCTCTCTTTTGGAGTTATAGAAAGCTCTGCAGGGATAGGTCTCTGTTAGGACTAGGGGAAGCAGGGAACGGAGGATGCTATGAATATCTTTCTGGTTATGGTGGGAAAAAATGTATCAAATAGAAAGGCTTTGCAGCATTTTCTACAGGTTGTCTGTCTCTGGGTTTTCTAATCTCCTCAAAGTTTGTTCCACAATTGGATTTCCTCAGCTGAGTATGCTTTGTTCCTGGCTCTCATGTCATTCTGAGCTTTATGACCTGCATTGTCCCAGAGGAGTGCAGCTGTCTTGGCAGTTTGTATAGGGAAATACAGTCTCTAATGTAGCTTGATTCATTAATTGCTTTGAAGATTTGGACCAAAGTTTTAAACAGGCTATGGAAGTAGACTCTGAAGGTCTGGAGCAGAGGCTTTCAGGCTCAGGGTTCTTTATCATCTTTATTCCTTTTTCGTGATTTTAGGCCTGTAGGGTAATTAATCTTAATTTGTAAACAATATATAACCCCTTTTTCTCTCTGCTTGGTGCCTTTGCTCTGCAGCATGGGGCCTGGGTCACTTGCTGGTTTAAACTAGAGTACATGGTGGATTCTCTGTAACTTGCAGTCTGTAAACAATGGTTTGAGGACTTGAATAACTCAGCCAGAGTTTATGTGGGAAAAGGGAGTGATGTTCTGTGGCCTGTGATGTGCAGGAGGTCAGAATAGATGATCACAATGGTTCCTTCAGGTCTTAAAGTCTATGAGTGATCTATATTTGTACATTGGAACCTGATATAGAAAGACAAACAACAAAGAGTATGAGCAAAACAATAATACTGATTATGTTAATTTCATGTCATAATGGAACTAAAGCATACAAACGATCATTCAAAAGTCTGTGTTAATTGTGTGAACAAGCTTAATTGGAATGTGCTTCATTTTTTCCCCTTTGGCATGAGCCTCACTGTAAACACACACAGGAATTACTAGGTAACTAATGAGACATCCCTGCTAAGAGTTGTGCAGAATTAATGTTTCCTTTTACTCTCTTAAGATCTACACAGTACAGTGTTTCTTTTACTGCAAAATGTTTTTCAGAAACAGTATGTGACGCCTTCGTTATCACAGAAAAATTAAATTAGACCATATTTCAGTTGATATAAGTTATTAAGCCCAGCTATTTTAAGACATATCTTAGTGGTATGTAAACTATTTCTGTTTACACAAATGCTCCCTTCAGAGGAAAGCTATTATAGACTATTCTGTAAATGACTAGGGTGAGATTTTCAAAGGCCCAAAGAAAAAGAACTGTTAAGTGTTCAGTTCTCCTGTGTATCTTTGAAGGGAATTGGACACCTAACACTCATTTTGTGCCTTTGAAACTCTTCTGTTATATGCCTAAAACCACATGTGATAGTGTGTGCCTAGTTTGTGAGCACTCTTAGGCCTTGTTTAACTGGCAGCAGTTTTTAGGGTATGTGTAGCTACACCCCACAGTGAAAAGCAGGCTGCCTCCACATTGCAGTATGTAGTTATGCATCAGTGAAAGGCTCTGGCAAGGGGAGGCAGCCTGCGTTGCACTATGGCATTTAGCTACATATCAAGCCACTAACTTACTGCAGAATTTAAGCTTTGATTCATAGGAGTCAGTCACAAACCAATTACCCATCTGTAGTGAGGCTTGAGCTGGGTCCTTCTTAGTTTAAAAGAGAGAGAGAGACACACTCCTGTCAGGCTTTTCTCTCCGAGGGCCCTTCACGTATCACATTTTCACCTCTTTGTCCAAGAGTACTGGAACAATTAGTATGGGAGGGGGTGAGTGCTGAGAGCCATTGAACCAAACTGTAAACCCTGTATCTGATGGAAACCACTTCATGCCAGGCAGTGCATCAGCAACCCCAGCATCCCTAGTTCCAGCACCTATGCCTTTGTCTTCTCACCATAGCCACCCCAGACCTAAATGGTTTGGGATTTTTGGTAACACCAGATATATAACGTCTACTGCTTCCTCCACCACTAGGCCACAATCCTATCAAAGAAGGCAGTTAGGTTGGTTTGGCATGATTTGCTTCTGACAAATCCATGCAGGCTATTCCTTATAATCCTATTTACAAATTGATTTAATCATTTATTTGAGTATTTTTCCAGGTATTGAAGTTAGGCTGACTGGTCTATAATTTCACGGGTGCCTTTTGTTCCCTCTTTTAAAGACAAATATCATAAGACTCACCATAAAATCACAAGAGTGGGCAATCTAGTGTTTAGTCCCTGCTTTATGTAGAAGCTTTATGTAAATTAATGCCAAATGTGTTCAGTTATCCTGCTGCTGGAAAAGATAGTAGCCATTGTTTATTGCAGGGAGGACAACCTGGATGCTGGACTAAAGCTGAAGTCTAATTCTTAAATTAGTGCATTGGACCAAAAAAAAAAGTGTTCCTGCAGACCATCCTTGAAGAACTCTTACTTACAGAGTGAAGGACCAAAAGTTTTAGTGGTTCACAGCTTAGATTGTCTGTTTAACGGTGGGGGGCTTTAGTTTAAGACATTTTAGTTCCAGGGTTCTCTCAGTTATTGGCCCTATCCTGCTGTCCTTAACTCAAAATGTCAAATTCGTTTTGCTTGAGTAAGGCCTGGAGGACTGGTACTAAGGGAATATGCGTGAATATGTGAGGGCTGGTTGTATACATATCCCTATGTAGCCATAGATGTTGTTTTTACAAATTTTTGTTTGACTCAACATTGTTCTTTTTAATTCAAGCTTTTCCCCTTGCAACAGTAGAGCTGTTTGCAATATTGGCTGCAGCAGCCCCACTTTTGTATGAATCATCCTTTGCTGTGTTTACCTTTCATCGTCATAGCGTACACGTGAACTACATGGAAAATAGAAATTCTGTCTGTATAGTCTATGCAAATCATAAGTTATTTTTAGAATTTTTTTTAAATATGTAACTTTCATCAGCCATCAAGATTTATGCAAATTCCACCATATGGAATACTCATTAGTCTGTACTCTTGGATGTACTACTTACATTTGTTTCATTTTATGACAGTCTTCCCAGCATCCCTCCCTACAATGGGAGACTGAAATGCATGCAATTTTCCTCTCAACAGATCCCTTATTAGGATTTATCTACCATTTGGAAAACTGACATTTTTTTCCAACTGGAGAAATAATCTACTCACTTGCTGAGGTGAATATGGAGAACAAAAAGGACTCACCAATTACCAGGACTTAATTATGTTCAATGTCTGTTTGAAGGTGCAGTTGCTGGGGCTCTGCTATAGGTAATTACTGAGATCATGGAAGCAGTTCTGAGGGCTTAAGAAGTCCCTCAATGGCCTGAGTGCCAAGCCAAGAGCTTGAGAGCTCAGTCATCCCCTTTATTTTCACAAGAAAATAAGACCTGTGGCAGGGCACTATATGGTTAGGAGGAAAAGGAGGAAGTGTTGGCTTCATGACATTGTCTATTTCCTTTGAGTTCCTTAGTTGGAACAAGTGACCTTAGCTCTGGGGATTGAGAAAGTACAGTCATGATTTTTGACATTGTGCCCCTCAACCCAATAGAGATTACCCACCTGAGATAAAGGTGACCTCGTTTTATGCATGTTCCCTTCTGTTAAGAGTCCAAGTTGCCACAGGGCCTGGAAAGCAATGTGGAAGCTTTGCCTTCCATGGTTGTCCTGATCTTCATGTGGATCTCAGAGCATATGTGGATTTATGGGGCCAAATTTTCTGCTGATTCTTTTATGTTTGTATGAGTGGGTGTGTGGAGAGAGTGTATGCGTGTGCATTTCTCATTCCAGGATAATGATTATAAGGATACTCCATGAGTCAAATCCTATTGACTTCCTTGCTCTTTCTGCTCTTTTTACCCATATGTGGGAGGTGTGTAACATGGTTCCCAATGAGCACTGATTGAATACCTTTTTGAATCTTCATTATAATCTCATGCAGTTTCTTTTTAAACCTCCCAGGGAAAACTAATTCTATTTTCTAGACCCATTTACACTTCCAGTATGGACTTCTCTTCTGCTATGAAGGTCATTTCAGACCTGGTGATTTCAATGAATTGTTTTGTCTCTCTTCATTGTTGTTGAATATGTGATTTTCAAATTGAATTGGTATAAATTTGTGTGTGTGTGTGTGTATTTAACACCACATTGGAAAACATTGTCTGGCAGCACAGCAGATATTTTATTGTTTTAGTCAAAAGAAATAGCATTTAACATAATACCCCTATGCATATGTCTACACTCCAAGCTCGGGGTATAATTTCCAGCTCAAGGAGACATACTTGCACTAGAGTACAGCTGCTACAGTGTGAGCAGATGAGGGGCTAATTACTCCGAGTATGCACCTAGCATTTTAGATGGGTAGGTACTCGGGGCAACTAGCCCTCCTGTCATTGGCACTGCTGCAGCTACACTATATTTTTAGGTTTCAGAGTAGCAGCCATGTTAGTCTGTATCCACAAAAAGAACAGGAGTATTCGTGGCAACTTTTCATGTTCTCTGTATGTGTATATATATCTTCTTACTATATGTTCCATTCTATGCATCTGATGCAAGTGGGCTGTAGCCCACAAAAGCTTATGCTCAAATAAATTAGTTAGTCTCTAAGGTGCCACAAGTACTCCTGTTCTTTTTACTCTATTTTTAGAATACTAGCTCAATGAAAATATATGTGTGCGTGTCTCCTCGAGCTCCGATTTACACCTCCAGCTCAAGGTCTATCCTAAGTACCCTCACCCTTCTTCTGTGTTCTCATAGGTTATGAGAACGCTCCCCCGTCGGCATAGTGTGTCTTCACCAATGTACCACGGTAGTGTAGACTTGTCTTCAGTCTCAAATCCCAGGTCAGTTGACTAGGGCTCACAGGGCTTGGGCTGTAAGGATAAAAGTTGCAGTGTAGACATTCATGTGTGGGTTGAAGCCCGAGCTCTGAGGTCATCCCCTCTTGTGTGGTCTCAGAGCTCAGGGTCCAACCTAAGCCCAAGTGTCTATGTAACCCACACACCTCCTGGGTGTGGTGTTCTGTCCCCTCTAGTGGCACCAAGACTACTTAGAGAGAGAGATAAAATGAGTCTGCTCTACAGCTTTAGCTAATAGCCAGTTAGCTTTTAGCTCATGCAGTAGAGGCTCATGCACTAAGCTCCCAAGGTCCTAGGTTCAGTCCCACCCACCAATGACCGGGGTCTGTTGGTGTTACATCTACACTTCAATTTTTAGTCCCTCAAGCCTGAGTCAGTTGACCCAAGCCAGCTGTGGCCCTGCTGGTGTTTTTTTATTGCAGTATAACTGTAGCCATACAGTGACAAGCACCAGAAGATTTTAACCACAAAGCTTGATGATAAGACCTTCCCTGCAAGACACTTTGTCTAGCATCAGTCCATGTCTTCCCTTATACAAGAAGGAGGTTTCTGAAGTATTATCACAATGCACAAGATGTTATCTAAAAAAACAACGAGGGGTCCAGTGGTACCTTGAAGACTAACAGATTTATTTGGGCATAAGCTTTCATGGGTAAAAAAACCCACTTCTTCAGTTGCATGTGAAGAAGTGAGGTTTTTCACCCACAAAAGCTTATGCCCAAATAAATCTGCTAGTCTTTAAGGTGCCTCCAGACTCCTTGTTTTTGTGGAAACAGACTAACACAGCTATCCCCCTGATACTTGACAAGATGTTATCTACTGTTCTAAATTTACAGCTAAGATTGCTTTGGATCTGCAATTGTCCATCTAGATCAATGTGTTGAAAGAATGACAAGGATGGAAATCTCAATCTGAAAGCCTTATCTTCGGAAGAATCTTGCTTTTTGCCCTCCTTTTAACCACTTTTGATATATCTCATGTCCCTCTTCATCAGATGTATTTTGCTGAGCAAATGGATCTTTCATTATATTATGAAGTCAGTGGAGGATGGAGTGGGGGAAAGGGGTAATAGCTGTTTCCCCAATCCAAACCCTTGGGGGTGGGGAAATTCTTTTAAGACTGTCCTTCATTGAGCCTTTCTGGAAGGGACTGTGGCATGTTTCTGACAGCATAATTAATTACAGGTTTATTGTTAAGCTTCCTTTTGGTTAAAGATTAAGTGTCAGGATTTCAGTCTTGGTGTTAAGCAGCTCATTCAGCTCAGATTAGTCTACTGAGATTTACCTATAATTTATAAAGCTCTATTGACCAGAGCACATTTCACTGCTAGTTTTAAATATGTTGGCACTGCAAATGTTTGCTGTGGTTATTCATAACCATGAACCCATAAGCGTACAATATAACCATATGGCTTGCTTTATAACCATAACTGCTTAGTGCTGTTCATTTCTTTTACAATTGAAACTTGTACTATTGAGCAGTCTAGTGTGATCCACTTAGTGTGTTTTCCGGCTTGTTAAGGTTTTGATGGAGTTCCAACATGTTCCTGTGTAGAACTGTTACTCTTCACAAGACCTCCATTTAACAGATCAATGTTGTAGTTCTGAACGACATTATGACTTGCATAAACCAAGAGTTTAACTACTTATACTATACATTTAGGAACAAAATTCTCATGATTATTCCTTTCCAGCCACTTATTGTCTGGCTATACTGAAAGGACAGGAGACATTTGATATGAGTTTAATCAGACCACAACTTTCTTATTAAATGTCTAGGACTACCTGGCAGATAAAAGTGTACAGTGCAGGTAACCCTACAGCCTGTTCTGTGTAAAAGGGGGCTTCAGACATACTTTTCAACCCTTCATTCCTAGGGGATGAGTCAGCGACCACGCTGACCCCTCCTCCACTTTTGCAGCAGTTTTTCTTTTTTGTCCCCCTACAACCATCCATAAAGCACTGTTTCCTTCATTCTGCCAGCCAGACAAATCCCCCCTTAAAAGTGCAATGCGGTCATTCATTTAGTAAAACAAAAAACCATGAATTAGATTGTTGGCACTCAGAAATCTATTCAGAACACAGAAACCTGGCTAGAAGAAATGCAATTTATATTTTCAAGTATATACATTCAGAATTAGATGGAGTTTTGTTCTTTGCCTCAATTCGTCCTCCCTGCTGGCCAGCAGCAAGCTTCTGCTACTACTTTGCTGTTCATAGGGTTGGAATGGGCTGCAGTTGCTGGTGGTACTGTGCAGGAGTTAGGTACCTGGGTCACGACTCTCCCCCATCTCTAGTGTCCCCTGCCAGTGGTTGCTCTGGAGTAGCGGTGGTCTCCTTTCTGGTACATAGTGACTCAGCCCTGTGTACAGGTCACCAGTTCAATCTGCCTCTTTCTGGGGGAGTAACACAGTCCAACACAATATATGTAAATCCAACATCTCTCACAACAAAGCCTTCAGCACGTGTCAAGCCTCTGTAGGCTGCATGCCCTTGCCACAGGGTTTACAATGTTTCTGTCCCCCTTTTCTGCAGTGATGGAAGGGATTTGTGCTCCCTTCACAGGATGGGGTTGGTAGGGGACCGTGGGCCCTCCCTTTCCGCCAGGCTCTGATCAAGGGCCCTGCAAGAGGCAGTGATATCAAACCCTTAGGAGTGCTGTGGGGCTGCCTCCCCCGGGCACTTATCACTTACCCTCCCAGTCCAGGATGTGGTCAAAAGCCTCACAAATGGCCCACCAGAAGACAGAATTCCCTAGTCCCCTGGGAAGCTAGTCCCTCCTCTAGGGCATGTAGTAGCTGTTGCTTGCAGCCCTCCCTGCTGCAGCCAGAGCTCCAGCTGTCCCCTTACTCAGGTGCTCCCAAGGTAGGTCTCTCCTCCTGTCTGCCCACTTTCTTTTTCTTTTTTTTCCTTGTGGTTTAATTGTGCAGTAGTCTCAGCATATGAGGCTATGACCACCTCCTACTGCAGTTTTCTCACAAACAAAAATCTATATCCTCTCACCCAGTCCTGTATCCTTAAAAAATAAAAATAAAATAAAGTAATGCTAACCCACTTTCCCAGTACTCTCACCCATCCTTTCAGACTATATTTTTTCACCTTGAGGTGTCTCAGTTCTTTGGAAAGGATCTTTCTTCTGTGTAATTCTCCCTGCATTGCCACAGCAGACGCTCAACTGTTTCTTCAACTTTGCATGTGTCTGACAACCTATCTTTGTGCTTAGTAAATATAAATTACCATTCAGGTCACAGTGATCTGTTAGGGTGCTAAATATAGTTATTTTGCTGCTTCTATCATAGCTATTAAGTATACCATTATCCTCCGTTCTTAGACTTATTTCATAGAATCTTCATCCTTTTTTCTCTTTGGTCCATAGTTCTTGCCATTCCTTCTTATGTTTTCTCTTAACCAAACTTTTGAAGTCCTGTTTATTTATATCAACCTCCTAATTTTTTAAGGCATTTTTCACTGCTTTATCTGCCATTTCATTGCCTGGTGTCCCAACATGTCCCAGAATCCACACTATTACCGTATGTACACTTAATTGTACTATCTGCATAGTTAAGAACAATATTTTCATTGTCATTCCTGCTTTCCAAGGCTCCCTTTCTAATCGCCATTATACCTGATAAAGAGTCAGATAGGATAGCAGTCATAGTTGGGCTTACATCTCTTATCCAGGGCAGTGCCAACAGTGTGCCCATCAATTTGGCTGTTATAATGGCCACAGTATTGGATAGTCTCATCAATCTCTTAATTCCAAATTCAAGGATACAAAAGGCTGTTCCCACTCTGTGTTGTCATCTCTTGAGCTGTCAGTATAGATTTGGCAATGCTGACCCAATTTGCCATGTATAAACTCATAAAATCTTAGTTGTCATATTTGATGCGCCTGTTCTTCCCTTTGTTTTATCATGTAATTCCAAATCCACAATAGGAGAGAGAACATCCAGCTATAGTTTCTTCCAGTGCTTCCTTTTCACCCATCTTCTGAGCCTGTTAGCGTGTGGGAGTTTGCGGTGCCGAGGTTCTTCTTGTCTGTTTAATTCCCAGCAGTCTTCATATATTTGTTTAGTACTCTTATCTGCACTGTTTCCATTAACCTTAGCCCAAAAGGTTAAATCTAACAATTTCATCCTTCAATTTATAGGTATTTCTCTGGTTGCTACCTGCAGCACACACAACAGAGTTGTAATACTCACCCATATGTGATTCACAGAGCTCAGGCTTGGATCAGCTCTAACTTTTTAAGTGCTGATGTAGAAGCTGAATTAAAAGCTTGGCATCCGTAATCTATAGCTAGTTTTATTAGTGCCCTATATATAAGCCCCTTCATTTTCGGTTTAAACCTATTTTTACCAAAAAATCCCAGGCTTAACAAAAAGTATTTGTCATAAACAGATAGTAAGAGTTAATAGAACAGAAGTACTTTATATCTCTTTTGACTGTAAAGGGTTAACAAGTTCAGTAAGCCTGGCTGTCACCTGACCAGAGGACCAATCAGGGGACAGGATACTTTCAAATCTTGAGGGAGGGAAGTTTCTGTGTGTGCTGTTAGTTTTTGGTGTTGTTTCTCTTGGGTTCTGAGAGTGACAAGACGTCAACCAGGTTTCATTCCAATCTTCTCTGATTACAGGCTGCTTTAAGTTTCAATAGTAAGTACTAGGTTAGATAAGTGAGTTAGGCCTTATGTTTTGTTTCTTTATTTGCATTGCATATGGTGGAAGGAATTTAATTGTGATTTGGCTGGAAGGAGTTCAACATTTGTATTTTGTGAAAGGATTTTTAATTGTGACTTGCTATACTTAGGTGGAGGGTATTCCTAGTGTCTGTAGGTTGAAAAACCCTTGTACTAATCCATCTTAAAAATTTACAAGATTAATTTTTACTGTTTTTCTCTCTTTAATTAAGCTTTTCTTGTTTAAGAACTTCATTTTTTTTTATTTGTTTGAGACCCCAAGGACGGGGTCTGGATTCACAGGGAATTGGGGGGAGAAAGGAGGGAAGGGGGCGAGGAAGGCTAATTTTCTCTCTGTGTAGGTACTGTCTCTGCTCAGGAGAGTCTTGGAGGGGGAGAGACAAGGAGGGGGGAGGTTGCATTTCCTCTCTGTTTTAGATTCAAGGAGTTTGAATCACAGTGATCTTCAGGTACCCATGAGTGGGAAGCCTGGGAGAGGAAACGCGTGGGAAAGGGCTTACTTTCCTCTTGCGTTAAGATCCCAGAGGATCTGGGTCTAGGTTCCCTGGGCAAGGTTTTGGGGGGACCAGAGTGTACCAGGCACTGGAATTCCTGGTTGGTGGCAGCGCTACAAGAACTAAGCTGGTAATTGAGCTTAGAGGAATTCATGCTGGTACCCCATCTTTTGGACGCTAAGGTTCAGGTTGGGGAATTGTACCATGACAGTATTATTTGGATTTTTTTCCGATTTTCACCTTACTTTTGTATCATTCATATATATATATATATATAAATAACTTGTTTTATTATGAAAATACAATACATTGCATGAGATATATGTATTATGATAATACATTAATCTGTGTATATATGCAAAGCTGCCTGTTGAAGTAAGGCTATCTATTACTCTAGAAGATACACACAATAAACAAACAGGCACACAAGCTCTGAAGTGCATGCGCATCTGAACGTATTGATGAATCTCATGCCCATCTGTGATGGGGTGTCTGCCCCATACTGGCAGAAAAGGGACTAAAAGCAGCCCTCGAGAGGCTGCAGCAGAGTTAGCCAATTAGAAAGCGGCTGAGAGGAGTAGCCAGTCATGGCCTGGCAGGCTCATATAAGAAGGGCTGCAGGGCAGAGAGGAGTTCAGTAGTTGACTGGAGCTTGAGGGGAGAAGACCAGGCTTCTAGCAGGAGGAGGAAGCCCCCAGCACCTGGCACAATATAGTGCTGCAAGCAGGGACTGGCTGGGGGAGCTAGAGAGAGTTCCTGGTTGGCTGCTAGGGCCTGAACTAAGGGCAGAAAAGGGTGCTGGAGACAGATGGGAAGTGGCCCCAGAACAAAGGACGGTAATTGCCACTGAGGTAGTGGCTGGACAGAGAGATTGCAGGTCCCCCGGAAGAGGAAAATACAGAGTGTGGCACAGCCGGAGGGCAGTGTCATGAAGAGGATGCCGCAGTCCTGGGAGTAGTGCCGGTCCTGGAATGAAAGTGATGGTGGCAAGGCATCACCAGAGGAGGGTGCTCTGGCAAGCAGAGCTAATCCCCAGAATGGTCAGCAGGAGGCACCACAGTGGTCAGGGCCAGCTTTAGGCCGATTCCCCCGATTCCCTGGAATCGGGCCCCATGCCTAAGAGGGCTCTATGACCATGCCTAAGAGGGCCCCATGCCCATGCCTAAGAGGGCCCCATGCCTTAGGCGCCTTTTAAACTTTTTTTTTTACTCACCAGGTTGCGGTCTGCTCCGGGGATCTTTGGCAGCATTTCAGGGGTGGGGGGGATCCGCTCTGGGGGTCTTCAGCAGCATTTTGGTGGCAGGGGGTCTTTCGGTGTCATGAAAGACCTGGAGCAGACCCCTTGCTGCTGAAGTGCTGCCGAAGCCTTGGACCACCGCCGGGTATTCAAATCGAGCCCTGCAGTTCATAAAGCTGGCCCTGACAGTGGTGAGAGGCACCCTCTCACACCAGCATATACATATTTCAAGCTGTTAGCTGATAACAGTTTAAAGATCTGACACTCTAAAATGGGAAGAAAATGAAAAGCTGTATGAGAATATGTTTCAGAACACAAGGAAATATTTGAAAGGTAAAAAAAAAAGGGCGAAAAGGATGAAGTTGAGTGTATGTGCTGCAAATGGTGTGGCCCAATTATTAAACATAAATATTTATAGGCTAGTAGTTCTAAGTCTACAACAGTAAACTGTTTATTCAAATGAAAAGTTGTATTTGGGGATTAGAGATATATTGTTTTCTTAAACTCAGAGGTGGCATTGTGATTTGAGTTCTGTTGTAGTTCTGCAGCAAACCACATTGAATTCCATTCATTCATGCGTTAATCTACTGAATACCTTTTCCCCCTGTTCTTCCATCCACCAAAATAAATCCCAGTATTTACCTAGAAAAATTACTAATAGTTTTTCCACCAATTTTCACCTGTTTTTTGTTGTTGTTGTAATAAACACCAGTCAATTCCTGGGAAAAATTAAATAAAATAAAAACTGAAAACAAAGGGCCCTACCTATACAGCATCAGCAATGTGTTCCTATCTGCACCCCAATTCTTGGCAATACTTTTAAGGAGATTCATCCCATCTTTACATTTGGTCTTAATATTATCTATATGAACCATCCAAGTCAGTTACTGAACGTAACTCCTAAAAATTTAGCATTTTGAAGTACCTGTATTTTTTCTATATAGAGATGTAGATTCCATTTCCCCCCAATCCTCCTTTTTGGGAAGATCGTTTTCTTTGTTTTAACAAGTGAGAACTTATATGTCCCAGTGTCTCCCCTTTCTGAAATCCCTCCGAGCACCTCATTTGTTCTGTTCACAGCTATCTTAAGCCTTCTATGTTTGGCCTATGTAGCACAGT
Organism: Chelonoidis abingdonii; assembly: GCF_003597395.2. Classification (NCBI taxonomy): domain Eukaryota; kingdom Metazoa; phylum Chordata; order Testudines; family Testudinidae; genus Chelonoidis; species Chelonoidis abingdonii. The sequence goes on from NC_133770.1 coordinate 77,755,412, forward strand.
TGTCTATTGTGATGGGGCAAGGCCAGATGGTTACAGTAAAGTACTGAGAAACAGGTATGTTAGACCCAGGCTAAACAAATCCCTAGGACCCTGGTAACCAAATGGCAGTTGCTCCAGGTTAATCAAGGCACCTGGGGCCAATTATGATCTTTCTAGAAGGCAGTGGAGATAGCTACTTTGATTAGAACACCTGCAGCCAATCAAGCAGGCTAATCAGGGCATCTGGGTTTAAAAAGGAGCTCACTCCAGTCAGGCAGGGAGGAACCAGAGGAGAAGGAGTGTGTGTGAGGAGCTGGGAGCAAGAGTGAGAGTGAGAGTGAGAGTGAGAGTGAGAGTGAGAGTGAGTACTGCTGGAGGATTGAGGAGGACAAGCATTATCAGACACCAGAAGGAAGGTCCTGTGGTGAGGATAAAGAAGGTGTTTGGAGGAGGCCATGGGGAAGTAGCTGTTATAGGAGGCACTATAGACAGCTGTGATCCACAGGACCCTGGGCTGGAACCCAGAGTAGAGGGTGGGCCTGGGTTCCCCCCAAAACCTCCCAACTCCTGATCAGACACAGGAGGAGCTGACCCAAACTGTGGGTTCCACAAGAGGGGAAGATCACTGAGGTGAGCAAATCCGCCAATAAGCACAGGACCAACCAAGGTAGAGGAGGAACTTTGTCATACTATAAACAGGGCAATGGTTTTCAACGTGTGGTCCATGGATCCCTGGGGATCTACAAACTATGTCTAAGATGTCCGCACCTCCATTCAAAATTTTTTAGGGATCTGCAAATGAAAAAAGATTGAAAATCATTGAAATAGGGTATTCCTGTTCTTGCCTGTATACTCTCTGGGAGATCATTAGTCAAAATGTTAAACAGGGCTGGGCTGATAATGCTCCCTTGTGGAGAGCTTTTAGTAAGTTTATATGTATTCGACAAAGCTGACCCCACCCTGACCTGTATGATTCTATCACTTAAGAAGTTTCTTATCCACCAGAACATTCTTCCTCTTATTCCAATTGAGGCAAGCTTCCCCTCCATAGCATGTTATATGCATTTTCAGTGTCCAAAAGCTGTCATAAACTCTCTGCTCTTTATGGTTTTTTGTATTTATGCTTCTAGTCTTACAATATGATCAGCCCTGCGTCTTCCTTTCCTGAAACCACTTTGTACACAGTTTATAATTTCATTTTTTCCAAGTATGCTACTAAACGCTCATTTATCATTCTTTCCATAGTTTTGCCCACACAATGGGAGGCAATAAGTAGATGCATCAGGTCTTGTGTGTAATTTGGCAGGCATGCCTATTGGTATAACCACTGTAGCGAGGCGGCGTGGCTCCCCTCCTCCCCAGGGAGGGTCGAGCCCCGTCAATCATCCATAGGGGCAGGACCACTGGTGGAAGTCCCGCCTCTCAGAGGGTCAGGCGGTGACCCGGAAGAATAAAAGCCGGGCCCCAGCCTTCAGTTGGAGGTCTGCCGCCGTCAGGAGCAGACGTGCCCGCTGACGCCCGTAACTGGGAGACTGCCAAGGCCGGAGGCTTCCCCTTAGTCGATACAACGAGGAGCTGCCAGAGCTTCCCCGCGGCTGCTACAACGAGGAGCTGCCAGAGCTTCCCCGTGGCCGCTACAACGAGGAGCTGCCAGAGCTGCCCCGTCCCTACCACGGCCCTGAGGAGCCCCCAGACCAGGCTTGGCCCGCATTCCCAGAGATACTACCAGACCAGCCGCCCAGCCCGGACTGGGAGGAACCGATGGTTCTGGACGTCCCCGAAACTGAGACCCCGGACCAGGTAGGAACAGAGGGGGATGTAGAAAGTAGCCCGGGGCAGCTGACTCCAGTCAGGCTGCAGAGCTACCCCTGCCAATGTCAATGTGTTTCAGTCAGGATCCCCACTGACCACCGGTAGCGGTGATAGCTGCTACCAGGTCCCCGGGCTGGAACGCAGAGGAGTGGGTGGGCCTGCGTTCCCCCTGCCACCCGTACCCGGGTGGCAGAATCCCCCTCTCCCCAGCCTAAGGAGGCCACTGTGATTATACAATTGCAACTGTGTTTGGTGCCCCGCCCGAACCAAGGGCTGGGCCCCTTTTGTCTTTGCCACTGCTCTGCCCTGCCCCAAAGAGCCAGAGCTGATTGAACTATTGCAACTGTGTTTGGTGCCCCGCCCGAACCAAGGGCTGGGCCCCTTTTGCCTTTGCCACTGCTCTGCCCTGCCCCAAAGGGCCAGAGCTGATTGAACTATTGCAACTGTGTTTGGTGCCCCACCCGAACCAAGGGCTGGGCCCCTTCTAACTTTGCCACTACAGGGTCCTCTTCCCAGGGACAGACCTCCCAGGGCAGGGCCGCGGGTCCAAGGATCGGCCCCTTAGACGACAGCGAGGCTGGCATGGCTCCCCTCCTCCCCAGGGAGGGTCGAGCCCCGGCAGAGACCCGTCTACTCCACCACTTGTTTCCATTCTGCTGGTAGTATTCCTTTTCCCCATATATTATTATATGATTTCAATAAAACTCTTAAACGTCCTTCTGGTAGGTGCTTAAACATTGCATTAAATATACTATCTTTACCTGGGGCTATATTTTTGCTTTTATCTATAGCATTTTTGAGTTCCTAGATGCTGAAATTTTCTTTCATGATGTCCTCTTTGTAGTCTACCGAGCCATGTAAGTCTACCGAGCCATCATTCTTTTTTTGTTCACAAAACTCTTTACTTTGATTTGTATCACTACTAACTTTTTGGAACTCTTTATTTAAAATGTCCACTTTTCCTAAGTTACAACTTTCAACTTTATCATTTACGATAAGACCAGGAATACATTTATTATTACCCCCAGTCATTCTTTAAACTTGTTTATATATCACTGAAACCTTGGAATCTTTGTTCATTTTCCACAATTCTTTCTCCAACTCTCTTTGCGCCACTGCTTTACATCTTTTATAGTTCATGAAGTCATTCCTATTTATTGTACTTTTTGCTTGTTTATATGCCATATTTCTTTAATTTCTACTTTGCTATCTTTATTCCATCAAGGAACTGGGTTTCTGAGTGGGTGGCAATTCAGTGTCTTATATATAGCTAGATTGGCTGCTACTACAACTCCCTTTATTATATTATCATGAAATTTCTCTAGATTATCACTTATACAGTTGGTGCTTAGCTACTCTACACACTTACTCTTAAAGAGTCTCCAGTTTGCTTTTCTAAGGCTCCAGGTAGGAATTCTGTCAGTGTTTTCAACATTACCTTGATATGTAATTAGCACAGGGATGTGATCACTTCTCATTCCATCTTCTTTGTAGATTTCCCAGCTGCATTTACTTGCTATGCTGATTGTTGCAGTTCCCAGATCTAAACATGAAAATGTTCCATCCACTGAATTAAACCTAATAGGTGCACCAGTATTGAGGAATACTAGGTTGTGCATGTCAATGAACTGTTTCAGGCATTTGCCGTTATAATCAATTTTCCTTAATATTCATTATGTCTACTAAGGTCTTCACAAATATGATATGGGCCTTTGACACCCATAACTAATTCTTCCAATTCTAGAATGTCTAGTTTTTTACATGAGTTGTAAACATTATAGATTCATATAAAGGTGCTATTATATTGCAGAGAAATCTCAACAGTCTTGTACTCAAACTTAAGTTCTGTGCATCTATTTCAATGTAATTAAGACCTTCCTTCATAAATATACAAACCCTTCCTCCTCTTGTTATTTCTCTGTCACATCTGATTACATCATATCCTGGAAGTCTAAATATAAGTTTTTTCACTGTTTCTTGTACAGGTTTGTTTTGCATTTCAAAACGTTTATTTTAATTCCTGATTATATGTTAAACTGTGTGTGTGTTCTAGCAAAAACCCATTACAATCATGTTATTTAAACTACGTTATTACCTTAATTTAAAACTGCATGAATGCGGTCTGATGCTTTTGTTATTTTTGTTTTTTCAGTCATCTTTCCTGTCTGTAAAGCACAATTAATCACTTCTATCATAACTGCTATCCATTTCTCTTTGCCTAAAAGCAGTCTATATTCATCTGTTCCACTTATATTATCTTTCCTGCCCTGAACTGCATACTGTTGTACCAGTAGCTCTTTTCCCTCACTGCCGTGTTCCTCCTCTACATTCTGCTGTGAATAACTTTTGGTAATTCCTGAATAGAATATTTTTATGGATAGTTTTAATTTTCTATATCTCTTTAACTCATTCTACTGCCACACATCCTTTGTATGCTGCACTGTGCTTATTTGCACAATTGCTACATTTTAGTTCTGTTCGTTCAATACAGTTCTCATACGAGTGTTCTTCTCCACAAGTACCAAGACTTGTTTTCCCTTTAGGCTGCTGCCACATGCCCTAACGTTTGACATTTGACATCTCAAAGAAGCTAGGCTATATGATTTAACCCAGAAGAGCTGATATCCTCAGGGCCCGTGCAAGGATGTTTCGCGCCCTAGATGAAACTTCCACCTTGTACCCTCCCCCCCCCCGAGCCCTGAGGCGCCCCCCTTGCGGCAGCTCTCCACCCTGAGGCACCCCCACGCTCCAGCTCCCTGCTCCAAGCACGAGCACCCCAAGCACACCGTGGCTGCTTCACTTCTCCCACCTCCCAGGCTTGCGGCATCTATCAGCTTAGGCACCGCAAGCCTCGGAGGTGGGAGAAGTGAAGCAGCCACGGCATGCTCAGGGAGAAGGAGGAGCAGGGGTGAGCTGGGGCGGGGATTTCCCTTGCATGCTGCCCCCCCGCCTTACTTGCTGCAGGCGGCCCTCCCGTGCCCCAGCTCTCTCTGCCTAAATGCTGGCAGCAACAGGGGCAGCCGAAGATCCGGCCACGCGGTCACTGCTGAAGAAAATGGCGCCCCCCAAATCCTAGTGCCCTAGGCGACCGCCTAGGTCACCTAAATGGTTTCACTGGCCCTGGATATCCTATATTAATCCTATTAATAGCACTGTACTTCTCAATGTTACTTGGATGGCCATGGATGGTTTGTGTTCTCATCCTCTCCTGCTAATCCATTGATTAACAAACAGCATTTTGTTCTTGCCTATACCTCTTTTAGTTTCATTATCAGACATACCTACTGGAACTCCATACATTATCCCTCTTTCTTCTCTCAGAAATGTAGGCAGCTGGCAAATTAATTTTTATTTTCCCTAAAATTGTAGCCTCATCCTTATACATACTGTCTATACCTAACAAATCTTAACTAGGGCTGTCAAGTGATTAAAAAATTAATTGTGATTAATTGCATGATTAAAAAAATTAATCGTGATTAATCATACTGAGTTATAATAGAATACCATTTATTTAAATATTGTTGTTTGCTACATTTTCAAATATATTGATTTCAATTACAACACAGAATACAAGGGTACAGTGCTCACTTTCGTTACAAGCATTTGCACTATAAAAAACAAAAATAGTATTTTTCAATTCACCTAATACAAGTACTGCAGTGCAATCTCATTATGAAAGTTGAACTTACACATATAGAATTATGTAAAAAAAAAAAAAAAAAACTATACTCAAAAATAAAATGTAAAACTTTAGAGCCTACAAGTCCTACTTCTTGTTCAGCCAATTGCTAAGACAAACAAGTTTGTTTATATTTGCAGGAGATAATGCTGCCCGCTTCTTGTTTACAATGTCAACTGAAAGTGAGAACAGATGTTTGCATGGCACTGTTGTAGCTGGTGTTGCAAGATATTTATGTGCCAGATGTAGCACAATGGGATCCTGATCCTTAAATGAGGCCTCTAGGTGCTACTGTAATACAAATAATAAATAACTAGCACAACTATGTACAATGTGTATTGGGAGAAGTATGAAACTATTAGCACTGGCTCATAGCTGGTATGACTACAGTGTTTTCTGTTACTGGGGGAATTCTCTTTTCACAAATGTACCTCAGATGAGTGCCCTGATAATTTTAGTAAGAACCTTGAGAATATGTATAGTCTTGGTATCTTAATCTTTCCCCTAATATGCATGGCGTTTCCAGTCATGAAGTATGAAATTTCAGAAATTAACACTAGTTCCTGTAAAGAAGACCCTCCCCCTCCCCCTTTGTGTAGCAGGTGGAATTTTAAAGACTCCAAGAAAATATGCTTTTAAAAATGAAAAAAATGTTTACCATTAAACCTGGGTGGGTTTTTTTTCTAAATAAATTATCCAAAAAATGCATTTTGGGGGTTCCCCAAAAATTTTTGCACAAAAGTTTTGGCTGTTTTGAAATTATTTGTTTTGACCATTTCATTTCAACTTTTAGTTTCAAACCATTTCATTTTGACCATTTTGAAATGTTTTGACTTTTTGCTTCAGAACAGGATTTTGTTTCAAAATGTAGATAAATGTTTTTAAAACAAACAAGAGTGAAATGCCCCAAAACAACAACAACCTAAAAAAAAGTTTCAGGTCAAAAGGAAACACCGACTCTGAAAGAGTTAATGTCGGCCTGAGGCCAATTTACATACCTGGTGGCACATGGAGAGTGGGCCAGCCCCAATTACTGATGGATTCCAGCTGAGGGAGGAGCTGGTGCTTAATATAAAAGAGGAAGTTCAGGGTTGAAGGGGTCTGCAGAGAAATAGTCTGCAGACGCTCTGTGGGAATATAGAGGATGTGAGGAGGAAGCTTGGGATGAGAGCTAGCCCTGCGATCCTTGCTTGAGTAGAGAAGGCCAGCAGAGAGATTAAGCAGCCACTGGGAGGGAAGTAGGCTCTAGTGGTAATCTCTGATACAGTGGCATGATCTGGGCTTCCAGAGGGAGTGTCCTGGAGGTATTAAGTGGGGGAACAACTAGGGGAACTTAAGCAGTATGAAAGGCCACGTTCAAGGAGGACAGAAGTGGGTTCGAGTTTGTACTTTTAGTTTTGAATTTTGCTAGGAGATTCCAGGGCCTTGCAAGTCTCCGGCCTGAGAGAAGGGTGAACGTAGAGAACTCATGGGGGAAAAGGCCTGAGAAATGTCAGATAGGAAGAAGCCCAGGGAGGCAGGAACAAGGAGTTGGACAGAGCAGTCTGTGGCTGGTGGTTAGTTATAGGGACCCTGGGCTGGAATGCAAGGTAGTAAACAGGCTTGGGTTCACATATCAGCCACTGGTATGTTGGCATGAGGCTGGAGAAGGGGACAAGGATGACAGAGCCCTGCAAAAGGGTGAGCAAGGAGTAACAAGTGATTATTACAGTCTTTGTCGTATCTCCTCTATTTTTGTTGCCCTTCTATTGCACCTTTTAATTTTGGTAAATGATCTATTATGACACCTAGCAGGCCCAGTCTTCTGCATCCTGTCTGCAGTGTGGAGATTGGGACTTCCCCCCCACCCCTTATATCTATGGAATATGATTGCAGTCCCAATTAGGAGCAGCAGCCAATGGTGGTCTTCAGAAGCAGGATTGTACAGAGCCTCCAAATTCCACACTTTTGCTGCAGAGATGCAAGATATTTCTACAAAGAGAATTCATTTTACTGTTGAGGGAGGACTGTCACAAAATGGGGAGGGGAAGGTCAGAATAAAATTGTTAAAGAAAGATGGGAGGAGGGCAGACAAAGAAGGTGTGCCTTATGTTTTCCTGCTTATAGCAAAAACCCCCATTACCCTGGTCCGCTTGGAGAACTTTGCAAGATTGTACTGCTGCTGCCTCCTGCCCATCACAGAGATGTGGTAGGAGTCTGTCTTCTGGCAGAATGATGAAAAAAACATTTTTCTTTCACCTAGAAGAAACGAAAGCTGTCACAGTCTGGTTGCATAATTAGGAAGTGCTAGTATATGTTTACCACACGCGCGTCAGAGATTCATATGAAGTGCAAACAGCCTCAAGTTATTCTAAATAGGTTACAGTTTTATTTATTTATTCTCTCCTTTCCACACCCTTCCATCTGTATGATGCATATATCAAAACCTCTAGGTGCATCTACAGTAAAATTAAACCACCCTCATCCAAAGAAATCTGATATGATAAGAACTAAAATTAAGATCTACTTAACATGCTTTGAATAAGACCCCTCGTGATTAATCATAGCTAAATACCTTCAATATGTAGCAAATCAGTACTGATAAATAATCTAAGGGCACTGAAGGAAAATAATGCAGTTTAGCCAGAAAGTCAAGTAGAAAGAAAACTGTTCACCTCTATCTTGAAAAATGTTGAGAGATCTTAAAATCTTGAGGGAGGTGCTGCAAATGATAGATTTAATACAGCAAAATTTATCTTAAGTGATAAGAATTGGTTGCCTAGTGCTGCTGATTTTTAAGGTTGAACAAAATTGTAGCAGAAATTTTGGGAATAGATTAAAGTGGTCACTAAAGACAGGAGCTTGACTTTTGAAGATGACTCTTTAGAGTAAGCAGTTCTGTGGTAAAATTGACTTGCTCGTCAACAGATTGGTGTTTGGAATTTAAAAAGCTGATTCTAGGCAGTTATCTAATCCCCAAATGCAAAGCACTTAAGTATGTGAATAACTTCAATTATTTAAATGAGTCTTCTTGTGTGCCTAAAGTTGTGTGCTCAAGTGTTTTGCTGGATCAAGGCCACAGCAAGTATGTTACAGGTTTTAACTAAGGTAGAAAGATATTGGTATAAAAGCACCTCCTATTTATGAATCTAGTTCCTTGATTCACGATATCTGATCCATGGAACCTGACCGAAAGCCCAATGAAATCAATAAGGCATTTTTTGCGTTGATTTCAATGGATTTTGGATCAGACTCTTAGGGCTGGATTGGCACCTTGCAATCTACCCAAGTAAGGAGCATTGTGTAGCCAAGAACAGAACAGGGACTGAATTGTGACTAGAGCTGAGTGAATAACAGATTTTTCAGGTTTCTGGCAATTCTGAAAAATCAACCAAGAATGGTTTCTTTTTGAATCAAATGAAAATGATGAAAAAATTCCTTTTGTGTCAAATGAAATGTTTAGTCCAAAATTAAATATTTCATTCAGATTTTGAGCATTTAAAAACACATTTAACCTTTAAAAGTAAAATTAAAGGAAATTTTGTAATACAAAAGCTTTTATACATCAAAATATGGAAATGTTTTGTTTAGAAAACATTGAAATGAAACCCTCCAATCTGTCTGGATTTTTCTTTTACGATTTTTGCCCAAAATAATTTGGCAAAATCAGCATGAATTCAAAAAATGTTTTGGAGTTACTGAATTTGCACTTTTTTTTGCTTGAAAAAAAGTTTCAGTCAAATTTTTGCCCAGCTCTGGTTGTGACCAAGAATCACAGTTTGGCGCCTGTTTTCTCCTTTCTCCTTGGGGGATTACTTCCCTCTCTTCACTGGCACATTCTACTCACTCCTTGCTCCTATTCACTCTCAGCCTACCCACCTGTGCAGGATGGGGAGTGGTAGCTGCCCTCCCCCTCATACCTCCCAAACTGACGCCAACAGCAATATGAGTAGATCACATAGGATAAAAGGGGGCTCTTTATCCCCTTTTATTCCACAGGGTGAGGCTCGGACTCTTAGAGTGGATATCACACTTATCTCCATTGTAGGAGATGCAAAGCAAAATTACAATGTGGTACAGTGAGGTCATGCCATGAAGTTTGCAACATTTTTACAAGTGAGAGAGTAAGTTTTTCAAATAACTCTGAAATGCTTACAAATTGCCACATGTGCATTGCTTTTCTTCAGTTAGCCATATTTAGGACTGCTGAATGGTTTTACTGGATTACAGTAGTTAATTTGATCTGGTGCAATTGACATAAATCATATAGTTAGGTTTATTTATGTCAACTGCACAGGCAGAAATTTGTTTGTAAACCAAATCCAGAGTGACTTTTTGAGACTACTGCTGCTGTGATTTAGAATACTTATTACCAGGCAAAAATCATTTCAGTTATATTTTATATTTCTCTATAGGCTAGCATGGGTAGGACAATTGAATCATTAATTACAGAAATGTGACATTAAACAATTTTTATAGAAGATTTGGGAATTTCATTTTTAGAAAAAAAAGTTATGTGGAAAAAGGCATTTGGGGAAATGAGATGGTATGTTCTTAGGCATGTATTTTCAGTAAACATTGAAAACGAATGATTTTGAGAGATCTATAATTTTCTACTAACAATTTGTTCACTGAGGCAAAACAACTTTATCCAGGAACAATTGTCCTTCACTGTGTGGATGACTGAGAAGTCCTTTTGCCTGAGATTTTATGGATTCTGTACATATTGATGGTTTAAAAATATCAGGAACCAGAGCTAACCCAGGTACCTGAGTCAGTGGGTCTGATTCTCTTCTCTCCACCATCTAAATCCAGAGCAACTTTCCTGAGAGCCATGTGGTTACATTGATGTAAAACTGGTATAAGCAAGAGAAGAATCAGTTCACATTTATGCATGTATTTCTAAAGTAGGCATTACCATGCTTAAAGGCACACTGGCAACTTCATTTTGTTTAAATTAACTAATTAAAAAAAATCCTTATCCAGCATCCTTTGAATTCTACGTCCTGAAGTTGTTTGTTTAAAATTCTTAAAAAAACAACCACCGTCACCACCACCCAAAAATGGTTATTTTTCTGTTGCCTACTATATTTAGAGAGATCTTTTGAAGAGACCCAATAGCAATGATAACATTCACATCTCTCCTTCTCTGTGCACTTCTGCCTCTTCAGTTTCTGTTTCAGCTGTACTGCTCCTCCTCCTGGTAAATGCAAAGCCTGGAGTGGAATGTACAGAGTTGCCTCCAAAGCAGGGCATGAGTTGTGGAACTGACCATCACACTGTGATATTGATTATATGCAAAGTACAGTCAAAAGCAGTAAATCAACTCACTGGAGGGAAATATGTCCTCCAAACCTCTAACCTGAGAAGTCACTTATAACATTGTATATATATCTATACAGAAATGTTATTTTTCAGCTTAATTGTCCAAACCCAGCTTGCTTACATTAGGGCAACCCCAATGAAATAAATTGCTGAGGAGAATTTGGCTGTATGCATTCATGTATTCTTTATTGTGTAGCCCAAATTAAGCTCTTCAGAGAATTGTTGCACACATTGAGCTAATACAAGTTAAGAAAGAGAAGCTGCTGGCAGGACTAGTTCCCAGATCTCTGACATTTCCAAGAAATCACTCCGTCCAAAATTCTAAAAATGAAGTTCATCTGGCTCGAGACAAATATACACTTTGTTATACGTGACACAGACATTACATTTTCCATTTGGTAAAGCTACACTGTATCTCCAAGTTCTCTAAAAATAGGGCCATGACTCAAGCTGAAAACAAGATGGAAGGATTTCAGAGGGCTGCATCACACATGCAGCAACAAAGTTAAATTAATAGGAAAAAGTTGTTTTGGGGATAGAACTATGGTCTCTCCTTTGCTGAAGCAGCTCTGTAAATCAGCAGTTCTACTGTTGCAAGTGCAAAGAGACTGGTTTTCTTAAAACAAGCTACACTGTAGGATTCACTCCCTGAAATGACAGAGCAAAGAAACCATTTTTCCTAACTCGCTGACTGGTTTGTTTACTTGCTGAGTTGCCCAATATGCATGTACACACAGTATTTGTGCTGGCTAGAAAAATCAGCATTTACACAGTACACCCTTGCAGTTTTTACTAGGACAGACTGGTATTTTTTTTAATTGCTAATTTTTGACACACATTCTGCCCTTATTATACCAAAGCAGCCTCACTGACTTCAGCTAAAGCCAATTTACACTTTAACTGGAATGATTATTGTTCAGTCTAGGGACAAGTTAATGATGGGTATTTTATAGCTGTAGGTATTATGTTCCATTATGTAAAATAATATTGTTGGTTATTTAGTAAACTGACAAATAGGAATGGTCCTTGTCTGTCAAGGATATCAACATCCTTTTGAAAGAGTGATAATACCCTAGTTTTACAGACAGGAATACTGAGATATAGAGGTTATGTGGTTTGGCCAAATCCACATCTGTGATAAAACTAGGAATAAGACCTAGGCCTCCTGATTTTTTTTCTTCAGTGCCCAATCATCTTGGACCATGCTGACAAACTGTAGTGAGAGCTTGTATAGCTATGGTATAACTATTCACCTGATCACACAGATTCTTACTCATACAAATAATCCTGAGTCACAATTTTTGTCGGCAAGAAGGATGACTGTCATGGTAACTTTACCCAATCTGAACCTTAAGAGTCCAAAAAAAAATAGGGTACCAGCATGAATTCCTCTAAGCTTAACTACCAGCTTAGATCTGATAAGCTGCCACCAATCAGGACTTGGAGTGCCTGATAAACTCTGGTCTCCCCAAAACCTTCCCTGGGGACCCCAAGACCCAAATTCCTTGAGTCTCACAACAAAGGGGAATAAACCATTTCCCTTCCCCCTCCTTTCTTCCTCCCAGATCTTTCCCGCCCTGGGTACACCAGGAGATTACCGTGGTTCAAACTCCTTGAATCACAACAGAGAGATCAGGTTTTCTCTCCCCCTTCTCCCCGCATCCCAGGCTTTTCCTCCCTGGGTTATCCTGGAGAGATAGACAGATTCAAGCTCCGTGAATCTAAAACAAAGAGAAAGTTTACCTTCCCCCCTCCCTGCTCTCTCTCCCTTCTCCCCACCAAGTCCCTGATCAGTACAGACTCAATTTCCTTTGAGCCTTAACCAGAGGAAAAAATAATCAGGTCTTTAAAACAGAAAAACTTTTAATAAAAGAAAGGAGAATAAAGATAATCACTGTAAATTCAAGATGGAATATTACAGGGTCTCTCAGCTTATAGAAATGGGAGAAAAGCCTCCTCCAGCAGAAGTACAATTTAAAATACTTCCAGCCAAATACACATTAAAACTCTACCAGCCAGATACACATTTGCAAATAAAGAAAACAATTAAAAAGACTAAACCGCCTTTCTACTTGCACTTACTACTTGAATAGAAAATTAGAGCCTGTAGTACGTCCAGTCACTCAGATCCCAGAGAGAACACAGATAAAGAAAAGAACACACAAACAAAGACTTCCCTCCACCGAGATTTGAAAGTATCTTGTCTCCTGATTGGTTCTCTGGTCAGGTGTTGCGGGTCACTGTTTGTTAACCCTTTACAGGTGAAAGAGATATTAACCCTTAGCTATCTGTTTATGACAATGACCCTATGGTTGGAGTACTAGCTAGGACTGTGGAGACCCAGGCTTGATTTTTGCTTCTACTACAGACTTCCTGTGTTACAACAGGGAGTCACTTGGGGCCAGATTTTTAAATGTGTATAAGATGCCTAGTGAGATTTTTGAAAAAGAAACTAAAACTTATTGATCTCAGTGGATGTTGGTGTGTGGATGCATTTAAAAATCATACTAGGCATCTCAATACCTTTAAATATCTGGACCATAGAATCTTGTGCTTCTGTTCTCCATCTGTAGAATGGAGATGATAATATCTCCCAGAGGCATTGTGATGATAATGCATAAAAATGCAAGGCACTCGGACACTATGGTAATGGGAGCCAGATAAGATTAATAAACAGTGACTTCAATGGAACTATTTGCATGAGTAAGGACTACTCTTGAGAGGAAGGGTTTGCAGGATTGGGATTTAACTTGCCAGAGATCTGGCATTTTGCAAGGACTAGGAGCCATAGGGCTTCCTGTTGTTCCCATTGGCTTCAGTGGGAGGAAAATCTGCACAATTGTCAAAACTCTGAAATTTCATACCCTCCATAGACCATGTAATAGAACATATCTTATGTAAATTGCAGTTTGTAAAGATGTATCTGTGGTATGAACCTTTAAATATACGGTAACTAACTAATGTGGTATACAAACAAATAGAATTTACTATATATGAAGCATAATGTTATTTAAAATCTGAATGTATGTCCCTATTTTGATCTTACATTTACATTTTCCAGTAGTGCAAAATTTTATAAAAATCCTCTGGGATTACTTTAAATAATACTGCACAAAATCTGGTTTAGAATAGTATTCACATATGGTCAAGAACTTGAAATATTTTCCGGCAACTGTTTTTTAATTGGTTGGTTTCTTTGGCTTTATTTTCTTCAGCTTTATGCCAGGCTCTCAGTGTTTTCAATGTAAAAACTCAGCAATAAAAAGAATGGAATTTTCAATGTTCCACATGAAAAATGTTTAGTTTATGCCACTGTGCTGACCACCTAGGGTCAATTAAGAGAAATTATGACAATAGGTTACTTATAAGGTAAAAAGGTCTAGATATGGGAGGAAAAAATACTCCACAAAGAAATGTACTGTGTCACACACAGACTCTTATTTTGTGCTTAGCACTACAAAAGCTTGAAGACATTTGTATAAGGCTGAATACAACTTCTATTTAGTTTCAATGGAAAAAACTATTAACTTCAAGGAAAGTTGAATTGAGTTTGTGATTTGTGCTGACCCCTGAGATTATGACCAGCACACAGGCCAGCATTTATCCTCTGCTCAGTCTGCATGGGTAACTGGACCACATTTATCTATCTGTCTTTTGCCATCACCATGGTGTCTGACCACCTGAGAACGTGACCTTAGCTTCCTGAGATATACTGTCTTTCCACCTGTGTCATGCCCGTGCACACACACATTCAGACCAGAAAAGATTCCCAGAGCGGGTTAAACTAACATTAGAGAGATTCTTCCTTAACAAAGGGTGGGAGAAATGGAGCTTTCGCTATTCAGGTTTTTCAATCCCAGGGTTCTCTACAGAAAGGAAGAGCAAATGCCAAGATGCTGCCTTCTGCCATTGCAATACCCAAACTTCCTTTCCTCTATAAACTCCAGTTAAATCGAGTACCAATATAAAAGGCCAATTTGTCCCTAAAGCAGCCACCCTGACACATTTTTAGTGTACATCGATATGCTTTTAAGAACTTTCTATGGGCCTAGATCCTGTTAGGTGCTGAGCACTATGTCCCCCATCCAGCAAAGTACATAAGTATTTACTCATGCAAGTGGTCCCATTGGCTTGAAGTCAAGCATGTAGAAAACATAATCCTAACTATAAATATACAATGATGGGGTCTAAATAAGCTGTTACCACTCAAGGAAGAGATCTTGGAATCATTTTGGATAGTTCTCTGAAATCATCCACTCAATGTGCAACAGCAGTCAAAAAAGTGAACAGAATGTTGGGAATCATCAAGAAAGAGATAGATAATAAGACAGAAAATATCATATTGCCTCTATCAAAATCCATGGTACACCCACACCTTGAATACTGTGTGCAGATGTGGTCACCCCATCTCAAAAAAGATATATTGGAATTAGAATAGGTTCAGAAAAGGGCACCAAAAATGATTAGGGGTATAGAACAGCTTCTGTAAGAGGAGAGATTAATGAGACTGGGACTTTGCAGCTTGGAAAAGAGGTGACTCAGGAGGGATATGATAGAGGTCTATACTATCATGAGTGGTATAGAGAAAGTAAATATGGAAGTGTTATTTACTCCTCATAATACAAGAAAAAGGGGCCACTAAATGAAAGTAGTAGGTAGCAGGTTTAAAACAAACACAAAGTATTTTTTTTCATGTAATACACTGCCAAACTCTGGAACTCCTTGCCAGAAGATATTGTGAAGGCCAATACTATAACAGGGTTCAAAAGGGAGCTAGTTGGATTCATGGAAGATAGGTCCATCAATAGCTATTAGCCAGAATGGATAGGGATGGTGTCCCTAGTCTCTGTTTGCCAGATCCTAGGATTGGGTGACAGGGCATGGATCACTTGGTGATAACCTATCTGTTCATTCCCTTTGGGGCACCCACCATTGGGCACTGTCAGAGGACAGGGTACTGGGCTTGATGGACCTTTTGGTCTGACCTAGTATGGCTGTTCTTATGTGCCTATGTGCTTTGTTGGATTGGAGCCAGAGAACTCAGCATCTTGCAGGATTGAACCCGATAGTCCTTACAGAGTCTGTACTAAGCATCAACATTTTACCATCCATGGAGCTCTAATATTTTTGAAATATGGCTTTAGATGTTGAATTGTTCATGTACTCTGTTTTGATAAAAATGTTGTAAATCAAAATTAAAAACAGACACAGCTGTTACGTTTTGCTGCGTCTTATCGGTTGCATACAGCCAAATGCAGTGAATGATGTGGTATATTTTAGTAATTTGTTAGCACATTAAAGCATTGGAATTCTCCTAATATAATGTAATAAGTGTGCAGTGCCCTATGGAGAAAAACAAGAACTTTCCCAATATTAGCCCCTTATTCCTTTTGTAACTAATGTGGAACCTGGTTCTGATGCTGTTTGCTTGAAAGCAATCAGTTCTAGTGTGGTAAAAAATAAATTGCTGATATCATAGAATCTACTTAATTGGCATCCTGATCAATGACATGCCTGCTTAATTGGAATGATTGACAGGGAACAAATTCTGTGCAATGCATTTCAATTACTCTAAACAGTATATTAATGGCCTACCTATGTTGTAATGGCAGATCTCATGTTGTTTATGGTTACAAGCTTTTCAGGAAAGCTACCCAGTGAGAATTGGAGTTTGTGAACAGGAATTTCCGACCTATGCAGCCCTCTGAGTACATAGTACCTGTTGCTCCTCTGCTTCTAAACAAGTTGACTTTATACTATTTACATCAGGGTCTTCTGGGATCATTCTTTGCAGTCATTATGTAACTTGTTTACATGTTAGTATCACAATTCATTTGCCAATGACATATGAATGTGTAATTATCTGAGCCTACTGATGTAAAGGCAATACTAATAAGGAACACTGAAATATGATGTGATATTCTTTAGCACTTTGATATAACATTATTTTATTGTTAGTGGAACTGGTCTAAAAATTCAAATTCAAAACTTTTCAGTGAAAAATAGACATTTTTCTCAAGAAAAATGATTGCAAAAATGTATTCCATTTTTTCAACTAGTTCTAATAAGAAGATTGATAGTCAGAACATTTAAGACCCGGAGGAACCACTGATAATCTAGCCTGATTTTCTGTATAACACAGGGCATAGAATTTTCACCCAGGAATTTCTACATCAACACCATAACTTCTGTTTGAGCTAGAGCACATTTTTTACAAAGACATCCAGTCTTGATTTAAAAGCGCCAAGTGATGAAGAATCCATCACTTCCCTTGGTAAGTTGTTCCAATGTTAACTCATTGTTAAAAAAATTGTACCTTATGTCTAGACTGAATTTTTCTAGCTTCAACTTCCAGTCATTGGATCTTGTGTTTCTCTTGTCTGTTTGGTTAAAAAGCCTTCTGCTGTGGGAAATCTTCTGTACGTGGGTAGGTACTTACAGACTGTGATCAAGTCACCTTCTAATCTTCTCTTCCAAAAATCAAATAGACTGAACTTCTTATGTCTCTCATTTTACAGTAATATGTAATACACATAGTTATTACTGCAATGCTGATGCCCTTGGCGCAGCACCAGGGGTTGACACAGGGACCTCTGGATCTTAATATGTGAGCCTTAACTGCCTGAGCTAAAAGACCCACTTCTCTTAGCCATGGCTGTAGTGGGTTCATCAATCTCTTGTAGGCCTAATCCTACTAGAGGGGGACAGTGTACCACACCAAGTGGGCATGGCTTACACACTCCCTTGTAGGTAGGGAAGCATGCCCCAAGCTGTAGAGGCTTCCCCATTCAATTCCCTTTAGGAGCCACCTCTTGAAACATTAACAGCCTGGGTGGATCAGCAGCAGCAGGGATCAAACCTAGGACTTCTCTTTTCTGGTAATGATGAATAGGCCAACTAGAGATTGATGAGCCTCTTACAGCCTTGGCTAACAGCAGTAGAAGGTCATGTGTTAGGATCTTGCATAAGCAGGACCTGCTGCTGCTGATCCACCCAGCGGTGTCAGTTATCAATAGCAAATAAATGGACATGTCATGTGCAAATAGAAAAAACATATATATGGACCTTAGTCTTCTGAAGAAGACGATGCCCTCCATACATATGTTTATTCATGTTGGCTTCCATTTCACTTTCTTACTGGTACAGTACTTGAGCAACACTGTAGCCAAATTTATAAATCAGAAATAATGATGAACAAGTCACCAACTCTCTTTCATGTACTTACATATGTGTAAAATAGGCTCTTTTATGTTATGTATCAAACCATTGGAGAATTACAAGGATAACTAAAAAATAGAAGTCAGATTTCTAGCTTTGCTGCACAGCGTTGCAGTCTTCAGCCTTATTATTGTCTTTAAATATATAATAACTACCCCAGGGACAATCTTCGTTCCAAGTAATGATGTGTAGTTGCTGAATCTGTATTTTTTTTTTTAAGTAATCTTCCTTTTCCTGACAACCGACTTCAGACATTGAAAAGACAAAGAAAAGGTTTTTGTCAAATATTGGCTCTGCTACAAGGGTAGGAATGGTTTGGCCCCAGTATTTATGTATCTTTTCAAAAACCATGCACCTCTTTAGTCAGACAGGAGAGGATAATAGTGAGAGATGAAAAGGGAGATGAAAATAAAAGGGAATAGAATAGAGGAGGTGGGAGATGTGAAAAGGGGGAAAATGCATGGAGAAGAGTCAGATAATAAAGAGAGAGACTGTAAAGAAATATAAGGTCTGAGGGAGGGCTTTTCCTGCACCAGCATGGACCTATATAATGCCCCTTTCTTCTGGTCACCTGGGGGGGATGGATGGGTCAGTCTCTCCATGCTGCCCTGCTCTGCAGCTGTATCAGAGACTCACTCCCTTGCTCTTTAGCCATTAAAGGGACATACAAGCCAGACAACACCCCCACCCACGCTTCATCTGTGGTGAAGTAAATCTGTAGATTGCTTGCAACTTTCCTACAGTACCTGAGATAATATCCATAAGAAAGGCAGAGAAGTATACTAGTCTGTGGAAGAAAATGGA
Source organism: Chelonoidis abingdonii (assembly GCF_003597395.2). NCBI lineage: Eukaryota > Metazoa > Chordata > Testudines > Testudinidae > Chelonoidis > Chelonoidis abingdonii. The sequence goes on from NC_133770.1 coordinate 77,774,208, forward strand.
TACAGCACTGCAATGGGAAATGCTGATTCCACACAGTGCTGGACGTGGAGAGGATTACAGCAAGAGAGATCTAGCAGGTCATCACAACCATCAGCCAAAACTAATATCATGTTGTGGTGAATATGGGAACTATAGGAGAGGAGTGCTTGGGGAAGTCAAGTGTTTGCTTATATTGTATTAAACAAGCACTGTGGCTAAACTTCCCCTGAGATGAATAGAAAGAGGGAGGAGTTGTACTAAATCTTTGGATCGGCCTTTGTTCCATGAATGTTGTATTTGTAGTCTTACTGCCCAAAGGGACATTACTTTCATTTGCTTGAGGTTTGTTTTATATGACTACTGGGTCTTGTGGTCTGGGTGTGAAAAGATCCAGAAAAGGCATTTAAACCACAGGCATTATTTGTGTGGAGCTTGCAAATCCTGTGACCCTTAGACCTTTCTTCATGTGGTGTATTTATCTAATGTAAACTAGATGGTAGCCCTTAGAAATGTCTTTTAGTTTTTTCACCTGCAAGGGGCAGAATAACATTTCTACCAGGCTTTTGATGACTTTGATGACTTTCTTCATGAATAAGACCAAAGCTTAAACCTTTAACTTTAAAATTCAGTTCTGTACAGTATAAATGAATCAACAGTGCAGCAGAAACATCTGTCAAGTTATAGAATGAAGGCTTTATTAGCATATTAGCATATCTGACATCTAAAATATTTGGGGGAAAATTGCACTTTCTAGGCTTGACTGAGCCTTTTTCAGGACTAGCTCAGGTTGGGAGTGGTATAGAGCTACACTATACCAGTGAAAACTCTGCAGGGCACAAAGTAGTCACATGACTATCTTCAAAGTGCCTTACAAATATTAATTAATACTCTAAGGCTGGTGGAGCACTGTAATGGTATCAGAAGTTTAAAGATAGGATTTTCTAAAGTACCTAAAGTCCCACCAAACAGAATTAGTGAGACCACTGCTGGAATACCGTATGTCAAGTTCTAGCGTCATGCTGTAAAAAGGATGTGGACAAATTGGGAAGGAATAGGTAATAAGGATATTCAGTCTATTTGATTTATCAAAGAGAAGGTTAAGAGGTGACTTGATCACAATTTATAAGTATCTACCTAGGCAGAAGATTTCTGATACATAGGCAGCTATTTAATTTACCAGATATGGTGATAAAGGAATAACAAGGGCTAATGGCAGGAAGCAGAATCTAGATGAATTCAGACTAGAAATATCGTGCAAATTTTTAACTGTGAGGGTAACTTATCACTGGAACAACTTATACAGGGGGGATTACCAATTGCCTGATGTTTTAAAATCAAGTTTGGATGTGTTTCGAAAAGCCTTCCAGTTCAACCAGAAATTAGGGACTTGATACAGGAGTCACTGGGTGAAATTCATTGTCCTGCATTATGCAGAAAATCAGACTAGTTGATCAGACTGGTCCCTTCTAGCCTTAAAATCTATGAATATGAAAATCAGTGGGGAAAGTAAGCTGCTGCTAAATCTCTTAAGTACCTTTGAAATCCCACCATGTGTCTATGGAGAACAAGGGGGAGATGACAGTATATTTTGTTCTTTGGTCTTGATTGCATTTTGGTAAGAATGAACAATTCGAACAAATAGAAATAACTGGCAATATATTAACCATTAGGAACTGTAAGTATCAATTGGATTTTTTCCCTTTGTAATGTACATAGCTGCACATTTTAATTGACTCAGTTATGACTATGGTGAGATGAGATAATACAATTCATATGTTTTGTATATATTTTTTAAATTCTGAAGCTCTGGCGTGCAGTAGAGGTGTAGACAAATTTATATGAAGGAGTCAGTAAATTGAATAGTAGAATAATATGAAAGCAGTGACTGAGAAACCTATACACTAAATTAATGTGTGTCCTTCCTTCATTGATTTATTATAATATAATAGATAGATCAATAAGGGCTGTAACAGCAACACCAGATAAAATTTGTTCTTTTCGATCAGTTTCCTTCCTCCTTTATTCTAATTCCATACATTGGAATGCATAAGCCAAGTTCTGCTCTTTGTTGCACTGAGTTGACATTACGAACTGAGTCATTCTGGATTTATACTTGTGTAAATGAGTGCAGAATCTGGCCCATAGCTTTCAGTTACCAGCTTGGGGAGAGACATTGTGCAAAACTGTCTGTAGTTTGATAATTCTAGACTTGCTCTCAGTGAAACCCTGGACCCAAGCTCCTCTGTATCAACCGTTACATGCATAATACATAAGCTATCAAGCGTTATGAAGAGTGCTCTGCTTGTTCTGTAGCTGCAGAATAACATGGCTAACAGATGTGCTTCTAAGGCAGTTGAACTCCTAAGTGTTCTTTTATCTTCTGATCTGCAATGTACTAGTTCCCTTGCTAGTGCATGCACAGGGCAAACAGATTAGTGTTAATTAGAGAGGCTTTGCTCATTTTCCATTGCCAGTTTTAGTTTTGAGACAGAGTAAACGTTTATCTCCTATAAATTTAAAATGAGTGTTTTAAAACCCATTAATTCCTGATACTTAGGCCTCAAATCTGTTCTACCTAATGCAGGGATGGGAAGTAGAAATGCAATGCTCAGGGTATTCTCTGCTAAAGGACTCTTGCTGGGAAAAGCAGGATTCCAGGAGAGGTGGGGTTGGAAGACAGTGTGATGCAGACTTTGCTGCTCAAAGTGTAGAGTGGACTGCTAGCTAGTTTGTGTTGCTGCTGTAGTATAAGGCCAGGTCTACACTGCGACTTTAAATCGGTTTAATGGCCGATATACCGATTTAACGCTGTATCCGTTCACACGACGTCGTCATTAATATCGAGTTAAACGGCTCCTTAAATCGATTTGTCGGAAACTGCCTCCCAACGAGAGGAGTAGCGCTAAATTCGATAGTGGATAACTCGGATTAGGTTCATGTGGAACGGTAATCGACGTTATTGCCTCCGGGCGGCATCCAGAGTGCAGCACTGACCGCTCTGGACAGCAATCTAACTCGGATGCAGCGGGCAGGTAAACAGGAAAAGCCCTGGAACTTTTGAATTACATTTCCTGCTTGCCCAGGCGTGGAAGCTCTGATCAGCACGGCTGGCGATGCCGTTTGAAATGCGAAAAAGAGCCGTCCAGGCATGAGACCGTACGGGAGATACTGACGGTCTGATCGCTGTATGGGGAGACAAATTCTGTTGTACCAGCTCCGTTACAGAACACGACATGCCAAACGCGTTTGAATATAAAAACCAGGATACACAGCGCTGTTGTGACCAAGCGTAACCGGGAAGGCCAGAGACTCAATGAGCTCATGAAGGGAGGGAGGGGTACTGAGGACCCAGCTTATCACCACAGTCCACAGCGTCCTGAAAATTAGTTTGCATTCTTGGCTGAGCTCCCAATGTCTGTAGGTTAAACAAACACGTGTTGGCGTGGTTCAGGGAACAGCTCCTCAGTTTATTTCCCCCACACACACGTGAAAAAAAAAATAGGAAAGATCTGGTGTGCTTGACGTTTGCTCAATGCACTCCGCGAAAAAGGCGGCCAAGGGTTTCTGCTTGGCTTTTCCCCATCAGGAGGGAGTGAGGCTGTACCTCAGCACCACAAGCGGGGCAATGTTTCTTGCAGCCATCAGGCACTGTGCTCTCACACAGGAAAGATAATGAGGGAACTTATGGGGGATCCCACTGTGGACGCGCTAAACCGATTTTATTAGATCTGTTTTGTAATATCGGTTTAAGCTAATTCGAAATAATCGTGCAGTGTAGACGTACCCTAAGACTACTAAGTGGTAAGGCAGGAAGAAGGAGCCATGCTGTTTTGGGATATGATGCCTGGGGAGAGGCATTAGCACACCAATCTTCTTAGAACATTATTTATGAAGGGATCCAACCCTGCCGCTTGAAATGAGGTGGGAAAAGGGAGCTCCCTATACCTTGTAACCCACTTCTTGAACACCAAGGCAAGTCACCAGGCAGGATTTATTGCTTAATTACCAGCTTGGTCAAGTTTTAGAATGTGCATTAAAAGTATGGGCTGTGCTGGTTTATTTATGGGACTAACCCTCTGTAGCAGGGTGGATCCCTGCTCCGGCCCTGAAGGGGTTAAAAACAGCCCAGGAAAGGGGCCAGGGCTGGAGAAAGCAGCCTTTTAGGCTGGGCTGATTGGGGAAGTGGCTGCAGCTGGGGCCATGCCCCAAACTGAGCCCCAGGCCCTTATAAAAGGGCAGAGAAGCCAGGAGCCAAGAAATTCTCTCTCTGCATTCAGAGGGAGAAGGGCCTGGCTGCTGTGGGGGACCAAACAAGGTACCCAGGGTAAAGCAGGGCTGGGGAAGGCAGCGGAACCGGGGAGCTCCTGCCTAGAAAGCCCCAGGCTGCAGCCTAGGAGTAGGCTGAGAGGTACTAGGGTTGCAGGGTGCAACCCAGGGGTAGGCTAAGGCAGCAGGTCCAAACCCCTTTGCCGATGATGAGAGGCTAGCACTGCAGTCTGCCCCAGGGCATGGGGGCTAGCTAATGACTGGGCAGTTGCCAAGACCCTGAGGCAAAGTGGGGATAGAGTGGGGGCGGTTCCCAGAAGGGGGGAAACCCTTAAGAGAAAGGGGTTACTGCCAGGGGGTAGAACCCCACATAGAAGGAGCACCGGGGTCCAGGGAGGGACACGGGGCCAGTAGCGGAAGCCAGAAGGCGGATCACCAGCCTGCAGAGGGCGCTCCGAGCTGTGTATGTGAGCTAATTCCCTGAAGCAACCAGCAGGAGGCGCCGCGGGGGTGAGTTCGCCCGGTTACACCCTCCCTCTCGCTTCATTTTATATAGCGTTACCATTTGCCACCAGTCACAAAGTATCATTGTTTCCCTTTCTGTAGTGATAGGACACTGACAGCAGAAGAAATATATTTAGGTTGCCAGTTAGTTAAAAAATCGTAATGTGGACAGAGTAAGTTGAAATCAAAGCAAAACCAAATACCCCTCATTGTTCAGTTTCTCTGGTAGACCTAGATTTCTTTCATAATTCATTGGTCCTTCAGTATGGGCTTAAAAATCATTTCTGGCCAACAGGAACAAAATAACAGATGGCGAGGATTGGACTTTGTATTTTTGTTTTGCTTTTTAGTCTGCTGCTGTGTTTCCTGTTGTCTGAATACAGCCAGCCATCTACAAGGGTTGTCAGCATTCTAGTTTTGTCTAAACCCATTTTAATTAGCCCCATGCTGTAGCATTCTTTAAAAATGGAGCTACATGTATATTTATTGTAGGTTCCACCCAACTAGCTGTGTCAGTTCATACAAAAGAACATTTACCTTGCCAAAACAATAATACTAGTCCTTTGACTGTGTTCTGCTTCACTTGTTTATTTCTTCTATGTTCTACTGTCTTATTTTTAAGGGCACTACACCGGCATTTTGTATTGCCACAGCAGCTGCCCAAGGGTGGAGGATTCATAGGCCACTCTGTCTTGGCACTCAAAGTGTGGTCATGATCAGAACAGTGTCATCTGAGTCAGTGCATCTGCCCCCTGGGTGCCTTTGAGTCATATTTGCTTACTTTACTGACACAGACAAGTTTTTATTACTGCTGGCGTCACAGAGACAAAACACCTCTGCGCTGCAGGGCGAGCTATAATCTATTCTGTCTCATGTACCATCAACAAAATTGTCAGCTGTGCTCTAATTGTAGACATTTCTTTTTGGCCCTAATGTTTGAAAGGGCCTCAATCCAGCCTCTAGCCACAAGATTTGTGATACTGTATTTTTTCCTTAATGCCAGGAGCACACCTCTGCTTGGTGCTTGCTGGTTTCCGTGCCAGTCAGCATCATTTGACATTATCTAAGCGGAACAGTCAAAGCAGCCAGGGTTCAAGGAATGTACTTTTTCTGAGACTAAGACATGCCCTCCTGATAGGTATATTCACTCTCTGAAATGCCTTGGAGAGGAAAATTCCCCCAGGGCTTGTGCCTATTGAATGGCTTCACTTGTGCCTATGCCATACCCGATCAGCCACTTAGCTTTTTCCCAGTCTCATGAGCTCTTCAGACTGCACAGCAGCCAAATGATGCCACTTGCCTGGGCTCCACAGTAATGAACAGAGTTATTTTTTAGTGTTACTGAGTTACTGTGATAGTGCTATTGCAGGTTAACAAATGAACATGTCTCTTTATCATAGGCACCATTTCTGCAATCTGTTAGGGCATCTCATACCAGGTTTCATCATGTCCACTCAGGAAGGCTATGGAAATAATCAGCACTTCCTTGTGATGTTCACACACTTATTTTTGAGTGAGACACGCAAGTGGGAACATCTTTCTTTCACCACTGATAACATTATGTAACTTCTAATATTTCAACGTCACTGATATGAAGAATTGGGAAACAACCAGCAGTATTCCCTTATGTGTATTCTAAGAGTTGTCTACAAAGAGAGTTGCACGGGTTTAACGAAAGGTGTGACATTATCCTGATTTAGTTAAACCAGAACAACTCTTTGCATGGACGCTCTATGGCACAACAGCTCACCTTTAATTAAACTGATGCAATTCTGTTCAGACCAGGCCTTAAATTATAAATTTTATAGAATGTAGGGAATAAAGTTCTCCTTTCTTATTGGTTATTGCACCCATCTTTAATTGATGAGAAAAGACCAAGGCCCAAATTCACTTAAATATAGGGGTGAAGCCCCTTTAACTTCAGTGGGGTTTCACCCACTCATGCAAATGATGAATTTGGTGCCAGTACTATAAACAGAACACCAGATATTAGACAGATAATCTGGGCCATTTATCACATTTCATTCACTTAACAAATGATACATTTCAACACAGCAGATTCTTCTCAATGTATGATTCAGTACAATGGATGAAAAGGTCATTGCTTGGGATAGATGGACCCAAGAAAGTTCTGGTCTAAATTTTCAAAAGTTACTAGTGATTTGCGGGAGCTCATTCAATACTGACATACTGAGGAGTGTTTTGAATGCAGATATGGCAGCTATGGGCGATTATTGTTGTCGGTGGCACCTGATACCAAGTGGAAATAAGATTGTGTCAAGTGGCTTCCACTTACATGAGGCACAAGCAGGCAGAGAGTTAAATATAGTTCCCAATGTTCAGTGAATAAAGCATGATTCACACCTGCTCTATCTAGACATCATGTTGGATAGAACTCTCACATATTGTGAACATCTTATAAAGACAGTGACTAATGTCAAAATGCACAACAACCTGCTCAGAGAACTGGTCGGAACTACATAGGGCACCAATGCCCAAATGTTACACACTTCAGTCTTTGCACTCTGTTACTCAGAATATGGGCTCAATTGTCTCAAACAAGGATGATTGATGTACAACTTAATTCCCCCACGTGTATTATTTCAGGCACACTTAAAATCTACTTCCATCATGGTTTCTGGTTCTCTGCAATATTATTCCACCCAGTGTTGGCAGAGAGGAAAGCGTTGCAAAGCCACATCTACCATTAACTAAAGGCTTGTTTAATCCACCACATGATCGTTTGCCCTCAAGGCATCTGCTGTGGATAAATTTACTGGGTGCGGGATTTACAGTAGGGGATGCATGGGAAGCTTCACGGTCCACAGAGAAAGTGAAAAATATCTTGTCTCCGACTCCACTCAACATCAACCCAGGGTTTGATGTACTATGAAGGCAATGGATCCTTCTCAGCTAGTTTCGTACCAGACATGGAATTTGTCCTGCAGCAGAATTTTGGTGGCATTTTAGAGAGAGTCCACTATGTCAGTGTGGGCAGCCACAAACTATGACGTGCACAGTTGAGGGCTGCAAAATGACTCAACTTCCTGGAGATCATTGTGCTTTAAACATTGTTCATAAGAACGCGAGGCTTGGCTTGACCAGATTGCATACGTCAAGTAAATTTTTTGAATTACCTACTTGAAACACTTTAAAAGGGCCTGAACTTTAGAGGGTGTGTGCTCAACACTTTATGAAAATGAAGCCCCTTTAATATGTCAGCAGCTGGTAAGCCAAACCTTGAGACCCCTAAGGTTACCAGTCCCTCTTGAAAATGTAGATCTCACACCTTAGGCTTGTTTTGCATGAGAACACATTTTCTCACAAGCTCATATAAATCTGCTGCAACCCAGAGTATAAGTGCTAGCAAAATGGTTCTAGGGTCCATTAGAGGGAAGCAGGCAGGTTGCTACCTATCCAGAAGAGAGCTGCATTTGGAATTTTGAAAGGTGGTGATCCCATTAAACATTCACCCAAATAAACTCAAAGTACACATAGGCTATTGGAAAAATAATCTTTACAATCAGGGAGGCTGGGGAGAAGATGAGCTAGTTGCCACAGAAACGCCAGGCAGGTGAACAAGCTTCCTAGTCATCACTAAAGAAGAAATGCATCAGAGTGTGTCACTTGCCAGGCAAGGCTTAAGTCCATGCAAGAAGATGGGGGAGAACAGTGGGAGGGGAGGGGAGTCCTACCAATGCAGTGGTAGAAGTCAGAGATTAACCAGATGAGAGGAAGTATTGTCGCATGACAGGCCACTGGATTGGAAGACGGGAGATATGGATTCTGTTCCTGGTCCTGCTGTATGCCTTTGGCCAAGACACTTTGTCTCTCCATGTCTGCTTCTCCTTCTCTCCCCTCCCTCACCTTTGGCTTGTCTCTTTAGAATGTAAGTTCTTAGTAAGACACAGGTCCTGCCCCATCAGTTTCTACAGCACCTATCACAGCGGGGCCCCGAGCTCATCTGGGGCTCTCAGTACACTACCATAATATAAATAACAAAACCAAAAATGTCATTATCACAATAAAGTTTCAATTCAGTCTGAGGTTTAGGGAAGAGGGTTGTACAGATCCGTTGCTGCTGTTCCTATGAAATCGTGGTCCTAATAAATACAGTTTTTCTTTAAATGTTTATATTTTTTATAGCAGTATGATCTTCATGCTGCACAGCTCCTGGCAAATAATGACCAGCTGGGGTAAGGGCCATTGGCTTTGTCTTGGGCCCTAAACACCATCTGATCATTAACAGACTGGAAAAGCTCACCCGTCAATCATAGCAACTTGATTTTGGCTCAAAGAAAACTTCTGTGCCATTACAAAATGGACATTTACCACATTCCATCATTTACCTTTAGATCTTTATTTGTGGTATTACTATATACATAGAATGAGAAATATTTTAGTAAGGTTAACTACTGGAGATGATAAATGTCCTGTTGTTAATGATAATGGTTGACATAACTACTACTAATCAAAGTGTTTTAAGTAATCAATGTTTACATTAAGGTGTGCTTGATTAGACCTCAGAATGTACTTAACTCAAGAGGATGTTGTCGGGGTTTGGCAAACTTTAAAGCAACTACCCAATGTGGGAATTGCTGAAAACAAATCATTATCAACACACTCTCAATCATGGCATTTATTTATTTTATTTTTTATTGATTTATTTTATCTAACAGTAACTCATGGATCTGCAATTCACTTATACTTTTCTCATTGTAAGAATGATTAGTTAGGAATAAGGCATTAATTATGAAACAACTCTTGAGGATCATCAGTTTTGAGGCCTACTGATCTTGGTGTATTTGCATTTAGTTTCTTCTACCCTAGTCATCTTAAATTCTCTCTCTACAAAATGAAGAAATTAAAAGTCAGTTAAAATGTACAGTGAAAAACAATTATTTAAAGCAGTCTGATCATGTTCAAGGGCTCCTTTAAAATACACTGCTTATTTTGTCAAATTGTAAGTTAACTACCTTAGAGAAGATTAGAAAAACCAACACGTTTGTAACATTCTAACACATTTCTCGAGATTTTAAGTCTGAAATCTTCTTTTGCCGCTGGAAGGTATGGATTTGCATATCATGGTTTATTTTGATTTGGTATACATAAGTTTTTCTGTAGTGCTCAGCCATCACTCTGATATCTGTGATCACCTCATTTTTTATGCTGGACATGTAAGATTCTTTATTTGTTAGGGCATGGCATGACACTTGAAGTGTATTGTGCTGATTTGGGTCTGTGAAATTCCATGTTGTGCAGATCGTGAAGGCATACCTCCCTCTTTGTTTATATGCTTGTAAGGTGATTCACAACAATTCTCTCTGCTGTTACTCAGAAACAAAAAAATCGCTCCCCCATTTTGATGCATCAGGTAAGGCCCTTTCATTCGTGATGTCATTCAACCAGCATCCTTGATGTCACATATACCAGGGATCGGAGAGGAGAAGAGGGGATTAGAGGGAGATTATTATGGACCACACCTCTGAGAAAGAGGCTCATTGGACAAAATGGCAGCTCTGCCACTACTAGAGTTGTGGTGTCATAGAGTTTAGGGCCAGAAGGGATCACCAGATCATCTAGTCTGACCTCCTGTGTATCACAGGCCACCAACATCACCCAGCACCCGCACACTAAACCCAACAATCAAAATTAGACCAAAGTAAATGAGACCCAAAGAGACTAGATAATTATGTGCTACAGAATAGGAGTGAACAAGATGCATTAGTGCTCGAGGTTCAAGCAATGGCAGGGAAATTATTAAATGAGAGAGACTCTCATACTCCTGACAAATGACTCTCACCCACATGCTACAGAGGAAGATGAAAAAACCCTAAACTCACTGCCAGTCTGAATGGGGGGCAAATTCCTTCCCAACTCCATGTATAGTGATCAGTTAGACACTGAGCATGTGAGCAAGGACCAGCCAGCCAGGCACCTGAGAGAGAGAATTCTCAGAGCCACTTTAGAGCCCTTGTCCACCCCATGCTGTGTCCCTTCTCCAGCTGTGACCATCTCTGATGCTCAGAAGAAGGAGATAAAAAATCTGCATGGAATACATTAGGGGGAAGTGGGTTGTCTATACCAGCTGAGGATTTCACTTCACCTCCATAAGTATGAAGCTGATCCAGACTACCGGGCTTCTTAGCACTCCACAGGAAAATTAGGTTAGAATTTGACCATAAAGCATTATTAAGTCCTATGTTAATATAGATCTCTTGTAACAATGGCAGGCTATGCTTCACTTCCCAGATAGCAAGCTGAGAATAATGTATCACCAAATCTCTGTCTCTGTTCACCTCTCCCATAGCACAGAAAATAAGCAACTTGCATCCTCCTCATCAAAAGGCTCCCAGTCTGGCCAAATTGTAAACCAATAATTGAGCTGTGTTGGTAGTACAGATCCATACATTTTTGCAGCACAAAGGACACAGATTATTTTAGGTGAAACAGTCCATAGTAGTCAGCTGGTTCTTGTAATTTTTGTGCCCTTTCCTGAGCCATTCCCTGATTACCACTATGTAATTTCATTTGCTTTTATTAATTACTACATTTTGCTCGTACTGTCAGCTTAATTCTGAAATACTTCTGTTGTGTGAGCTATATAATATCCTTCCTTCAGATCCTTACCAGATAGTCATGGCAATTTGATTAAAATAGGAGATTGACTTTTGATTTATGCTTTTTTTCCCCCCAAAGACACTAGAGCAAGGAGGAGAGTTCAGTCCAGCTCCGAAACATGTAAAAGGCTAGTTATACACCAGTACAGTAATTCTGGTGTAACTCTATTGACTTCAGGGGAATTGTATCAGGTATGAACCAGATACTATATATTTATTTGTGATTGCAATTCAAAATTATGGTTTAAAACATTCAGTGAATATAGTCTTTTAAAAATTGCATTGTGTTTGATTCCCTGCTTCATAAAATCTAATCTGCTAATGTGGAGGAACATACAGTAGAATCTGTATAGACATAAATCTCATGTCATAAGAGTATAAATAGACTGTCTTAGTGGGTTGCACTACTGACTTCCTCGTGAGGAAAAGGATATTGTGTGCACAATGGTGAGAGAGATCAAAGAGGCAGCTAATTTTTTTTTTTTAAGTAATAATGGGAAGCTTCAAATATCCTCACAGAAACTGGTCAAGTGTCACAATAGGACAAAATTTAGAGAAGCAATGTTTCAACACCTTAAACAACTCCAAACTGCCTGGAAAATCTTGTCCTAGATCACACAAACTAATATTCAGGAGTTGGTTCAAGCAGTATCTATAGTTGAACTACAAAGTGACAGTGACCACAATATAATTACATTCAATATCTTTGGGGGGAATTGTACCTGAAACTAGCACTTTGACATTAAAATTAGAAATGGAGATTAAAAGACAGGGAGCTAATCAAAAAGACTAACTTCACAAGTTGCGGATCTTAGACCCATCATGGAAGCTACTTATATAATTCTATAATAGACTCTCAATATGCATGCAAACAGAAAAACAGGAAGGAAAAAACAAAGTTTAAATTGCAAGGTTCATGAGGTTACAATAAAGACTAACTAGTATGGCTTATGGAAAAGAAAATTGTGGCTCTCTAATCTATTAGAATTCTTTGAGTGTATCAGCAAAATAGTAGATAAAGGATAACAATCTGGACTTTCAAATCCTTTGAGAAAGTCCTCCAAAAGAGGAAACTATGCATTCACAGATTATAAGTGAATTAGAAATTAATGTTCAACTTTCAACAGGGCAGATGAACAGTGGTTCTGTAATATTGACCTGAACAGTCCAGGGACAAAATTTGAAAACGACACAAAATTATTTAAATTAGACGAAACTATGAAGAATTTCAAAAGGGACCTAAGGGTATGTCTACACTACCCACCGGATTGCCAGGTAGTGATCGATCTATTGAGGATTGATGTATCATGTCTCATCTAGATGCGATAAATCGATCCCTGAACTTGCTCCCCGTTGACTCCGGAGCTCCACCAGGGCGAGAGGCGGAAGCAGAGTTGATGAGGGAGCAGCGGCCGTCAATCCCGCACCTGAAGGATGCGAAGTAAATCAATCTAAGTCGATCTAAGATACGTCGAGTTCAGCTACGCTATTCTCAGGGCTGAAGTTGCGTATCTTACATTGATCCCACCCTTCTCCCCAGTGTAGACCAGGCCTAACGTGGCTAGATGAATGAACAGCATAATGGCAGTTGAAATTCAGTGTTGACAAATGCCAAGTAATGGACAGTGGAAGTAATCATTTGGACTGCTAGCATATTGCTGGGTCCTGCATTAACTGTAACCACCTAGGAAATAGATCTGGACATCATTGTGGATAGCTCAGTGTGAAGCAATGGTCAAAAAGGAAAACAAATGCCTGGGGAGCTTAATTCACTAGCTACCTACTCCTGTGATCTGGGGAGTATTCAGAGTCTATATCAGACATTCAGGTTTTACACTGTCACCAGAATGAAGTGACTTGAAAGCATTCATCAATTCCTGTGATTGGTAAACTAGTCTAGAAATTATCCACTGTCACATTTTCCTATAATACTTTGCAGAGAAATTGATGATATTCTGAAAAGGTGACTGGTTTTTGTACCACAATATTTGTGTGTGAGAGAGACAAATGTAGTTAATGATTTTTTAAAAATTTGTATACATCCATGTCATCAAAAAAAGTAATATTAGTAAATTAATACCTAACTCTAAAGAATGATGAAATCTATATCAATTTTAATTGTTTTATAGTTCAGAAAATTACTACTTTGATAGGTTTGAGTAGTTAATATTAGCAAAATGTGTATTACATTCAGATATTCTAATATGATAGTGCTATTATTACTCTTGTGGCATCTACATTACATTAGAAATGTGTTAATGTTATATTTCAGACTAACTCTAGTGCTTCACTGTCACAGCATTTACCACCAGGGGCAGGTGAGCCCCTTTAATATCTGTCTTGGGTGGCTAAGGCCAACGGTGGTTATGGTAGGTGTCAAATATTCTTAAGGAGTTTTTGGTGAGATTTCTCCTCAAGAAGCCATCTCTTGACACTGGGCTTAGCAGCCTTTGCTGAATCTTCCATTTTGGGGACTGCAGGGAAGATTATAGTGTCTGAGTTGTCAGTGATGACAGTTTAGCAATGCAGTTATGCACATAGTTAAATCCATCCCTATTCAATACAGCAGTTAAACACGTGATTAGCTTTAAGCATGAGTCCAAGTTAATCATGTGCTTAAGTCATTTGCCTAAAAGGTATGGATTTCTGAATCAGGGCCTGTCAGCCTAATTTACCAATTTCTGGTCAGTCTGAAAAGCCCAGCTGTTTCCTCCCTGGATATTTGGGGAGGGGTGAGCAGAGATTAGACGATAGTAAAATATGGAGTTATTGTGAACAATGTTTTGGTTGGTAGATACTACTGGTTGGTTTCTACAGGCAGTTTAATCTAATGTATAAAACACATTGATAATACGTGAAGGTATGGTATAATCAGGATATATTTGTAATACTTACATTACTCCCATGTGCGGGGGTGCATGTGCAGTGTTTTTGTATGCATATTTGGAGATCTTTATCTTTTCTGTATCTTTAGCTGATGACTAGAGCCATTGACAGGCAACTATTTCAATTTATGGGAGGTAAATAAACAAATCCCAGGTGCAGACGAAGTTTAAATTACAATTCTTATTTTGAAAGCTCAGAACTTTGTTTAGCAATAATGCGACACATCAGTTTTTTGCTGCAAGAGAGGAAAATTAAAATTAGAATAAGGCATCATTTCTAGATGGAGATTGTCCACCGGAGCTGTAATAGCTTGAAAATGTGAACTGATGAGAAGAAAATTCCCAAGATTGCCTCTCTGAGTAAAGATTAATTAAATTCTCTTCAATTCAAGGTGAACTGAAAAGTTAAAATAAAAATTCAGCTAATTAGATAAACGTATCCTCAATGTCTCCACTAGCTAGGCTGTGGCTGGCATTCAATGAGCAAAACAAAAATCCGTTCTTACTAACCTTTAAAAAATATTCTGTTCCTTGTGTGAAATCCTCTGGCACTTCTAGTGTTCTGAAGTCATCACAGAATACATAATTCAGTGGCATTTCAGATACAATTAGTCCCATGAATTTAAGAGTATGGCTGTTTAGGATGAGATTGCTCGTGTTTAAGTGTTTCGCTGAATTTGGCCTAAATCAGGAGGAGCCAGATGATTTAGACTATAAATATTTTAAAAGGATAATTTAAAACTTATTTATTTGCTAAAAGCCTCTGGTGCTTAGTTAACAAGGACTTCAGGCACATATATATCTGGGTTTTAACTCCATTTTTTATTTTAGCTTGGCTGTTCATTTTTCAAGTGTATCTTCTCTTGCTTCAAAGCTACTTTGAATGACTCCTACCCCAGCGCTACTGAAGGAGAAGGAGTTAGTTTTAAATGGCAGGTCTAGAACAGAGCTTTCCCCTGTCCTTTCCAGCTGTGGATTCCCACCCCTCTCTTTTGTACCAGTTGAGAGGAATAAAAAAATCCAACATCTCCAGGAGCTGACTGTAGCCTCATTGTATGAGTTTTAACTTACTGCTTCAGAGCTCTGCCAGACTACTGCTTTCAGTGGTGATGTCAGTAGTCTCTCCATAGTACCTGGCTCAAGCAATCAGATAAATGCAAAGCAGAGAAGCAAAATATGCCAGACAAGCCTGAGAAGTAAGTGGAAAACCTTCATTTTCCATTTGAGACAGCTGGGTGGGGTTATGGAGCAATAGTTTGCATGCCAGAATTCAGGTCTCTAGCAATTGGCTTCTTACACCTTAACTCTCCACCTATATTTTATTGACTTTCAGATTGAGAAGCTGCACCATTTGGATCTGGATCTAGATTTCAAGGAACGTTATAAAATCAGGATTCAAATCTAAAATTCAAATGCCCCCTCCAATATCGGTATTTTTCAGAACTGAGCCAAGCTCTGCATACAAAGACAGCCTGCAAATCTAGATGTAAAATAAGAACTTCTAGGTTTGAATTATTTATTCAAACCTTCCCCTTAATTTTCTCTGTAGTATTATGTACCAGTCATAAGGGCATGTGCAATGATTGTTTAATAACCATAAAATGATTTCTGATGCAGTGAAGTGTGTATGAGAAAGTTCTGGAAGTCCAACTGGAAGCTGGACTGATGTGAACATTCAAACTGACCATTACCAAAGTATAGACTGTTCTGTCATACATTCTTCTGATTCACAAGACGATTTCCTCTCAAGCTGGATGAGATACGGATGTGTAGTCTCTGTGGAATATGAATTGGGTTTGATGCAGAGTAGGGAAATTAATGTTATGTTCTATATGCCTAGTAGATAATGAGATATTAAATTATAATGTGTTCTGGGATTTTTCAACTGTATTTGTTTAATTATTTCTTGTTTGGAATCCTTTGTTTCTGACTTCTGTCGCTAATTAGAATTTTAGGGCCAGAGTATCCTCCTGAGAGAGAGAGAAACGCGCTGTGAGGTTTTCCCAGGGCATTTCCACAGGATTTGTTCCCTCGATGGGGTATGATTTACCCTGTTTAACTCCCAAGACCTGCAGATATCCACCTGCCTGTGAAGCTCCCCTGACCCCATCCCACTTCCATGGCAATGTAGCTCCTTGCATGCTTACCTTGAATGAACAGGTCTGATCTATTGTAATGATGTGGCGCTATAACAGAGGCGGAACTTACTAATGAGGAAATGGCTCTCGTATTCAAGCTGCATATATCTGCATGAATGTTCACTTCACTTGGCACCACTCTGTGAGCACCAAACCTTCCGGCAGGCATGTATTTTTAAACAGATGGGATGAGTGTAGCCTAAGCCAAGAGAAGCTGATATGTGAATTGGTTGTAAGTGTTAAGGGCAGGATTCGCACTTTGTGTTCTCAGCATCCCGGCAGGTACAAGGGGCCAAATCTTTAAAAGGTATAGACCACACTTGAGCCTTTTATGCCCGTATGACAGGGATATCACACCCACTCAGTCAAATGTCTGGATGAGGAAAGGGGAAGACGCTTCTGAGAAACTGTCTGAATAGGGAAGGGTTCTCCAGCTGGTGTTTGAGAGGTAGAGAGGGGAGAGGAGGAAGTGGTAGGCCAGCGTTTTTCCACTGGGAAATGAGAGAACCTCCTCTAACTGCACTTGGAGAAAATAAAGTATGTGAAGTCCAGGGCCAGAAAGAGAAATGTCTTGTTTTTATTTATGGACTTAATCAAACTCAAGGATAAATTTTTAGCTTATTTCTGTCTGATTAGCAGGTGCTATATTCTTTACTGTAAAAAGACAAAGAAATGTTTTAATTCTATCCCCCTGAAAAAAGAGGCTGGTTTTGTTACCTGAAACTGAGGGAACTCCGTTAGAATTGGGTGACAAGGGAACTGGTCTCTGCTGTGATCGGGGGCTGAGCACTGTTGTTTTGTTTAAACTGGGATCTTCGAAGGAACCTCAGGGTGCAATGCCCAATTCTCAATGACTTTCCTTTATGCTACTTTGAAAATCTCAGCTTTAATGCAGATAATGATGTAAGCACTGCTGCTGTACCTTGGTATTTTTGAGTCACAGAGCTGAGTCAAATTATGGCACGTCTCTAGTACTCTTGCAGATTGTTCATGTAATTACCTGTTTATCTACACAAGTACTTGACTTGCATGCACAAATGTGGGTTTTGTGCACACAAATGAATGGAGTGGCATATGTATTTAGTTTTTACAGCCACTGTTGGAACTAAACTTTTCGAAAATTTGACCAACTGTGAACAAATCCTTGGAAAATCTTTGCCTTAGTGTACAATGCTGCAACTTCAATAAAAGTGTTATGAGAGTGACTTACGTCTTTCTGTCTCTCTCTATATAGACAGTCACACATAGACACATATATAAACACACCCATACCCTAAGTTAAAAAACATTATTAAATTGCAAAGTCAAGCATTGAAAAGTTAGGAAATGCCAGAATGTGCAGCCTTTATTCAGTATGCATTATGATAGTCCTTAATTATATGATCACATATTATTTTTGCCTGAGGCCCCCTGCTTCATTCAGTGCACAGGATGGATGGTGCTCTCATAATGAGCAGCTGTTCGGTATTTTGTTTTCTTCTCATTGTTCAATGTGATCATGTAATTAAAGACTGAATTGTATTGTGTACAGACAGCCAGTTCCAGCCCCCTACTCCAAGCCTCTCCTCTCACACACCAGCTCCCAATCCCAGTCTCCTTGCTACCTAGTCCTAGCCCCAGTTTCTTTCTCCACCACCAATCACAATCTCACCAGACTCCTTGTCCCAATTTACTCCTTTCCTTTCCCCCAGTCTGGGCTTTGTCCCCTGTGTATTTGACTCAGACAGCTTCCTCCTTTACATGGTACCAACAGAGAAATTGTTAGGAGCACAGGCGGGACAGGCTCTGTGTTCTCAGTTGCAGTGCTTGCCCCACCCTAGCCTAGAAGCAGCCTTTAAAAGGAAAATCCCATAGCCCTGGTCAGGATCATGCTCAGTAACTCCATGGGGCTGCATGGTCTGGTCAGCAGTAGGAGCAGTGAGTGCACCCAGCAAGGATGGAATTTTCAGAGATTTTTAGCAGCCCTACATTTTGTACTTTATTTTTTAGCTTACTTCAGATTTCATTTTCAAGTGTCAAGACACATTTACAATCAGTACAGCATATTTTTGTAAGACCAAAGCCAGGTGATACTGACCTGGTAAAATACAAACATGTATTTACTCTGGAGTGCTCTGTGACACTGTAGCAGCCTCATTAAAGCTTACTTAAATTTTTCTCTGGTATTTGTGTGTGTGCTAAACTATTCAATTCAGTTAAAAAATCATGAGCATCTTTTACATTACCTCACTTTTAGCTGTGCACTAAACAATAGTGCTAGGCTGCCTATTGGCAGTGTTGTAACGCCAGGCAGAAGAGCCAGCTGTCAGGGGCATGACCAGACTCATAGATATTTCCTGATTTTGATTGACGCTCATCATAAACATTGTGGGTGTGCCCACTTGTAACAGCCTTTCAAGAACAAACTGTTAGCTGCCCTTTTTGTACTGTAATCCATTTATTAAAGACTATAATACTGTAGAAATCTGATTATCTACAGTTATCTGTGAGCCATAGAAACATTCGGCTACGCCTAGGGTCTTCTCAGGTTGCCAGGATTCTTTGCAACTTTGGTGCATTGGATTGTCCTATCTTATCCCAAGCCCAGGTCATGGCAGGAATTAGCCATAGAATGTTGTATGTTACACATATGGATGGACGTCACTCTCATAAAGATTTACGGAACTCCTTATGTGAACCTTATCCTTCCATGGGTGTAGGATCGTGGGAGCAGAGGAGAAGAAGCTGATTGGGGGATTTCAGGTGGTTGACTAAATCCCTGTTAAACAGCTCTCACATTAATATTGCATCATTTTAGATCATGCTACTCTCTGTCATAGAATTGGAACTGTATTTGGGGGTATGTAAATGCCAAACAGGTGGATATTCAATTAATATTATGTTTAATAAAAGCAGCAGCCTATTGGGTATCCTGCTTATTTCATTATGTGGTGGCAGCTTCACAGTACACAATGAAGTTACGATTATTTATTAAATTTATTTTCTTTTATTTAATTTAAAATCTCTGTCCTTGGTTTTAGGCCATCAATTAAACAATGCAATAAATGAATAAATTAAATAAAGTGATGAGTCATTTTGCATTTTCAACTGCGTGTATTAAACTTAATTCAAAGATGTCTTTCTGTGTCTTGAAATTTATGTAGCCATATGTCACTTTGCTTCTCTCTTTCAGATTTTGCATTATCTCACTTATTGTTCTTATTTAATTCTAAAAACTCACTGGGCGCTGTGAGTGCTCAGTACCTTTCAAAATCTGGCTACTTTAATTTAGGTGCCTCAGTATCGATTCAAGTGGCTAGCTTTAGGGATCCGGGTTTTAAAATGTTAGCCATAGTTTCTTATTAAAGTTATTAACATTTACAGTCCTCACTACTGGAGTTTCCTTCCCCGGCTGAGCCAAAGACACCAGAAAGGTCAAAGGGTAGGGACCAGGTAAAAAGTAGTCCACTGGTCCTCCAGGTTGGGATTTGAGCAATAGCCAATAACCTACCCTCATATAAAAAAGTCAAATAACAATAACACAAGGCAGCTCTGCTGGCAAATGGCATGCCACAGTAATGGACTTTATCTTGGAAGACATGATGAGTCTTGAGGAAAGCCCTCATGAAGCCAAAACTTTGAGAAGCTTTCTGCTAAAATTAAAACAAACTATGAAAATAGGTTTCTGGAATATGAGAACAATGGCTACAACAACAAAAACCACACAGGTGATGAAAGAAATAGACAAATATTATCTAGATATTGAGTTTGCTACTCTTGATGGCCAGGAGCTGAGAAAAAGCAATATAAAAAGGCAAAGAAAGCCATAATATATTCCAAGAGGCAAGATGGTTACCACTCAGGGGAGTAGCATTAATTACAACTTCCAAAGCAGAAAAATCACTCATAGCCTAGGAGCCAATTAACAGGTAATTGCCCCAAGCTAGATTTCAAACATGATGTGTGAAAATGACAGTTATATAGCCTGAGGACCAATAGACAACTAGGATGAAGAGATCAGTTGTCTGCACACTCTGCTTGACAATATTCCCATGCATGACATCTGCTTAGTAATGGGGGATTTTAGTGCCAAGGCTATGGATGACAATAACAGAATGAAGAAAGCAATGGGCAAGCATGGCCTGGGTTCCCAAAATCAGAACCATGAAAGACTGGTAGAATTATACCTAGTATCAGGGCTCATAATTAGTGGACCACAATTCCCCCCAAAGATATCCATAAAGTATCTTGAAATTCCCCAGATGAAGTCACAAAGAACAAGACTGGCCATCTATGTATTGGAATGAATTTAGATAATCCTTCCAGAACTTCAGAGGAGCCAATGTTAGAAGTAACCACAATTTATGTGTGGCAAGACTAAACATCAAATTTAAGAAAATCCCCCTAAAAGCATTAAGAAAATTGATAGTAAAAGGCTAATAGACAAGACATTACGGCTGCAATTTCAAATTGAATTGAAGAATAGATTTCAGGTGCTACAAAATTTATATCTGTTATAAAAATCAGCAGTGATATGTCATGTTTTTTTCTGCTTGACAGTATTATAGATGCTGCAATAACTAGATGGTTTCCAGACATGCAAAGTTGAAGTCTGGATAAGTGAAGACACTTGGAACTGTTGGAAAGAAAGGAAACAAGTCAAAGCAAACATCAACACCTCAGAAGCATCTCTAGAAAAAGAAGCTGCCAAAAAAAAATCTGTATAACACAAAAGACAAAGCAGTACAAAGCAACAGAAGAAGAGACGAAACGAAATACATGGCTCATATTGCCAAAGAAATTGAAACAGCTGCTAAAAAAAATGAGAGTAAGAGATGAGTTATCAGCTCAATGAAGTCCTAGATGTAAGTTTACACCAGTGAGAGGGCCTGTCAAGGATGAACAAGGAAAGATCTTCACAACAGAAAGAACAAAGAGAAGGATGGGAGGAGCACATTGTACAGGTGTTAACAGACCAAACACCACAAGAAACTATTGATTTTGACAAAGCAATTATACTCCCAGAATTAAGCATTGTAACATCTTACATCACAAACAAAGAAGTGAAAAAGTTTAAACCTGGGAAAGCTGCAAATGAAGACCTAGTCACTGAGGAAATGCTGAAAGCTTGTGATGATGAGACCACTGATAATAATCTCTGCACTCTTCTACAAAGTAAGGGAAAGAAAAGTCTCCAGAACAATAGAAAAATGGTTTTATTGTCAAAATACCAAAGAAAGGTGACTTAAGCGACTGCAACAACCAGCAGGGCATTACACTCCTTTTAGTGAGAGGCAAAGTCTTCCCACCTTAAGCAGAATAAAGGAAGTGGTTGAAACACAGCTAAGGGGGAGCAAGTTTGGATTTTGACCCAGACGATCGCATGTCGACCAGATTTTTCACCTTAAGAGCAAGGATTGAAGATAGCATTGAATGGCAAAAACCATTAATCAAATGTCTTAGATTTCAAGAAAGCATTTGACAGCCTTCACTGTGATTCACACTGGAACATCTTGAAGTGTTACAGTATGCTGACAAAAATAATCAACATCATCAAGGCTGTATATCAAAGTGCAGCACGGACATTTAAAGTAAACTCAGGCTTGAGTGAATGCTCCAACATAGACACTGATGTCAAACAACAATGCATGCTTTTACTTGTGCTGTTTGGCACTGCCATTGACTTCGTTATGAGCAGAGGTGCAGATGGTTACAACACAGGTATCACATGTCAACAACAGTATACTAAAAGAGCTATATTTTGCTGACAACATAGCTCTTCCAAGTTACAGTTCAACCAACATGCAAGCAAAGACCAAAAGACTGTCCAGCATTGCAAAAAAGACAGGGTTAATAATCAGTATGAATAAATACATTTAACTCCCAACACAATCATTACTTTAGAAGGCAAACAAATACAAGAGGTGAGTCTGTTCACATACCTTGGGTAATGTGTAAGTCAATAGGGATGCCCCAAAGGAAATAATATCACAAATTGGCAAGGTGGCAGCTGCATTCATCAGTTTAAGGTTTCATCATCGAAAATCTACAACTTAATCCAAAGTACAAATCTTCCACTCAGATGTTATTTCCATTTTAATACATGGGTGTGAAAGCGGGAAATTTATCAAAGGTACAGACAAGTATCTAGTGTCTTCCAAAGCAAATACCTTAGGAAAATACTTGCTATTAAATGGAATTAATTTATGAAATTCATCAGAGTTCAACAGCCCCTGATTTCCAAAGTTATCCAAAAAAGGAGGTGGAAATGTTTGGGACTGTGATACAGCATGGCCAGAGGGCAGCATAAGAGTGTTAGCAGGGGGCCTTATTCCCTGCCAAGGGAGGAAGGTTTGCTTTAGATTAACTAGAGCACCTGACTCCACTTAGAGCACCTGACTCCAGTTAGAGCACCTGACTCCAGTCATGGGATATAAACCCCTGCTTCAGTCAGACAGGGGGTGGTAGTTGAAGGAGAAAGGTTGGATTGGAGCAGAGTGCAGATTGCAGA
>NC_133770.1:77804992-77871903 GCF_003597395.2 Chelonoidis abingdonii
GGGCGGGCCCAGGTCCCTCCCTCTCCACTCCCCTCCTCCAAGGACACTAGGGGAGTGATTAAGAACTGGTTCAGAGGCAAGCAATATCGCCCTGAACCTACCCCAGAGAAGAGACAGCGCGAGACCCAGAGAACAATACCAGCAATTTGCCACAGGGACATATGTTAAGAATGAAGCCAGAGTGTCTGCCATGGCAGGTGTGCCATTGGGCAACTGGAGGAACATGTAAAGGAGCTGACTGAAACAATCCCTTCATTACTTAAAGATAGAAAACACACAGAACCTAATAAAATACAAAGTGCAGCCCTGGAGACAGGGATGGCCGAGCCTTGTTCATGACATCTGATGGCTGGAGTTTAAGGCTGTGTGGTATTTCTTCTTCCTTTGAGAGAGAGAGAGAAAGTGTGTGTACTGAATGCAACTGTTTTGTCATTGGGAAATATTTTACAGATGATAACTAGCTATTACTAACAGATTTAGGAAAAAGCTTTCAAAATGTATGACAAAATCTCAAGGTTAAATATATTCCATTGTAAAAAGGCACTAATCATTGCTTCCTGGCGATGAACATTATAGGTTTCAATTTGTAGCTATAAAGTGCTCAGTACACTCAGAAAATTGCATGCTGTATATTAAGTGAATTGAGGACTCAAACAGATAAATGTGTTCAGTTTTTATATCCACTAGACAGTGGAAAGACTAGGGAAAATCACCTACATTGACTTGGCTCCTAAGGGAAAATGCAGAAATTGCTAAGTAAAAAAAACCCCAACACATAAGAGTTCAAACATGTACAGTGTAGAACAATTTGACCCTCACATAAGCAATCATAACTATGCTGCATCCGAACTCATGCGCTTGTAAAAAAAAAAAAAAAAGAATTGAAAAATTCACTGGCTTTAAATCAGTGAATGTGGGGCAATCACAGGCTCCCTTATAGCTTGCAAAAATGACTTGCTTAAAGTAAATTGAAGCTCTTTGATAGTTCAGATAGCTCTACAATTCACATGCTTAGAATGGGGATCACCTTCAAATTTAAGCACTTTATTTAAGAGCTTCAATAATTTTAAATTGCTATTTGCTGCAGAGTGACAGACAGTGATTTGAGAGCTTCAATATTTTAAAAACACATCAATGTTTGGTTTTAGGTATTATTTTTTCTATGGAGGGCCATGGAAAACTGCTTCAGTTCTCCAGATAAACACTGAAAAATAAGAAGTGTAGCTATAACCAACTACTTTTGATAAAATATAGTGGTGAAAATCATGGGCAACTGCAGAGCTTTTTAGGCCTGAGGGAGTTGTTGTGGACCACACACTCACTACTCTGAGTCTGCCCTCTTCTATAAATGGCTGGACTAACTCCCTCTGTGAGCCATGGAAGATAATAGGGAGAGAACGGATGGAATTTATATGAATGTCAGGGCAGAGAGGGGAGACTACCTTCCTCCTTTACCATCCTGCTGTGAGGCTGGCACAGATCAGCTTTGCGGTATAAGATATTTGTAATTAACTTAACACCGTAGCTCCAAAGTGCCAAATATAGAAATAAAGACTCAAAGGTTTATCATACTTGGACTCTTTCCCACTTCTGGGTTCAGTTACTTTAACATGCTTGGGGTTTTTTTTCTGGTTTTTTGGGGTTTTTTTTGGTTAGGCCGCAGTCTAATTCAATGTGAGCCCTTTCATTGACTTCAGTGAGCTTTGGACTCAGCCCTTAGTCTTTAGTGTCATTTATTGCCAGGACGCTTTTTAGCAAGAGGGTTGATTTTCCATTGCATTCTGAAAACTGTCCTGCTTCTCCCTCATTGTGGCCATTTGTGGGGGAAAGATGAAATGATTGTCAGGGTTTATCCTTCAGTGTTGCTATAATGTGGACAAGTTACCCTTGGTCAGTATGGCCAGTTTCAATATTTTATCAATGGCAGACTGACATTTGCCATCTGAGGATTAATCTTAAGGGGGGATACACCATGCATGTCTACTTTTCCCTAATAGGGTACAGGCTGTCTAAGACAGTGTGTTATAATAAGGACCACTGCCCACCTCCTTCCTCTGCAGAAACAGAGGGCTCATTTGTGATGGTGTGCACTCCATCTGCACCAGTATTTAGGCAGTCAGGCCAGTGGGAGCTGGGGAGAGGAACCGCCACATGCACAGGGCCTCACGCAAGCTACCTCAGCTTTTGAACTAAAAATCGGCAGCATGAAATAGCTTTGTGGCCTTGGGGCCAAGTGAAGGGCAAAATTTCTCCCCAGAAGACCTCCCATGTCCCCAAGTGCCTGGCCTGGGCTCTAGATTTGATGCTCAGCTTCTTGAAGGAGTCAGCATATAAAGAGAGTAGCTAGAGTTGCAGTCATTCAACTAGTGTTTTAGGGAAACTAGCCTAGAGAAAATGAAGTCTTGTCCCACTCATATCTGTTTAGAATGTGGTTGAAAAGAGCATTTTCCTACCTTGTCACTGTGACTGTTACACCTCTTTTTGAATCCCTCCACCTGTTCTCCTGTGTGTATTGCAACTAACATAAGCTGATAGTTTTCATTCCCAAGGCCCTTCACAACCTATGCCTACCCCGTGGGTGGCAAATTTGTAGAAATTTTGGTGGTGTCCAAAACCCGCCCCTTCAAACTCCACCCCCTGCCTAAGGCTTTGGGAGGGGGGTTGGGTGGGGGGAGGAGGTCTGGGGTGCAGGTCCTGGGCTGGGGATTAGGGTGCAGGGTGCAGGCTTTGGAATGGAGTTTGAGTGTTGGGTGCAGGCTCCAGGCCAGGGCAGGGGATGGGTGTGCAGGAAGGGGTAAGGGGTGCAGGGCCTGGACTGGGGGTGGGGGCATAGGAGGGGGTGAGGAGTGTAGGCTCTGGGACGGAGTTTGGGGGTGCAGAGGTGAGAGCTGTGGAGCTGAGGATGAGGGGTTCACGATGCAAGAGGGGGCTCAGGGCTGGGGCCGAGGATTAGGGTGTGGGGGGATGAGGGCTCTGGCTAGGGATGAGGGGTTTGGGGCATTGGAGAGGCTCAGGGCTAGGGCAGAAGGGCAGGGTAAGGGCAGCCTGCCTTGCCATTAGTGGATGGTGGGCACTAGGACCCTGGGGCAACAGACAGCAGTTCTGCTGGGAGCCGCTGCACGTAGCAATGTGCTACACCAACAGCACAAGCAGGAAGGGGAGAGGCACATGTCACTTTCTTTCAGGCAGAGATGCGGCGGGGTGTGGGGGGATGCATAGAGGAGCTGGGGCCAGGGCCCGGTCCAGGCAAGGCCGGGGGAGAGACCCAGCTCCAAATATTGGTGGATCAGGGCCCCCAGGCCAGCCCTGAGTATTCCTGGTGCTTGAGCACCACAAAAGTATATAACCTGCCGCCTATGGCTCACCCTACCTATCATTTATCTTTTGCTTTCAAGATGACAACTCCCACCTCTGATTGACCCATGGCATGAGTCCCCATTACCTACTTATTCAATTTTGAAAGAAGCACCTTCATATTTCTCCCATGCTGCTCCTCATGCTTGGGAGGGGCTCCCCCTAAACATCTGCAAGACTAAACCCTTGTTCTCCTTCAAATCCCTCCTTAAAGCTCTCCTTTGATGTGATGCCTTTACAACTTTACAGCTGTCAAGGCTGCTGGTGTGCTAGGACCGCTGCCTAGCATGCTGACCAATATTGTTTCACTGTTTGCTTGTACATGCCCATCAGTATCCATCTGTTTTCTCTCATCTTACACTTAAATTGTTAGCTCTGTGAGGCAGGGACTGTCTTTTCCCCCTGTGTTTGTACGGCACCTAGCACCTGATTCTAAGGATTCTAAGACTAGGATTCTTAGGTGCTATAGTGATACAAATAAATAATAATAATAATGATTAATAATAATATTCAAAAGTGAACTTAAGAAATACAAGGTGTAATTTAAAGTTTAGGCACCTTTGATCTGGGACCATCCACATTGGGGGTGGAGGGTTTCTGCTTGTGTTTGCTGACCACTGTTATACCCAGGCAATCTAATCTGGTTTAAACATGATTTGTTTCTATGTGCATTGATTAGCAGAGCTTAAACTATGTAAACACAGTTTTAAACCAATTTAACAGTCGTGTTTTGTGCCTCAGCGTGGCCAGGGCACTGGCAAGCCAGCCCTCATGGCAGAAATTAACCGATCTCACATAACTTGGCAGTATTAAAGAGGTAAGAAGCAATCTTTATCTAACTAAACTTTTTTCCATTTGTCAGGCTATAACATAAGACAAGGATCATGTCTCTCTCTGCCTACTTTCTGCTGGCCCCCGCATTTGTTATGACTAATCCAAGTAAAATCTTATTTTCCAACTATGGTTTAGTTCCTTTTACAATATCCCAGGGAACTGCAGGAGTATGGGCCTATGTCCTACATGTTTATCTTTTTCTGTAGCACTCCCTTCCAAGAATCTAGCATGATGTTGTGGTTAATTGTAATGACCTTTTTCAACAGTATCTATTAGCACTGAAGCATACTTTTTTCCCCTGTGTTTCATATGAAACTCCAGAGTGCTCCATCTTCAGCTCTGGCTGGGTCTTGTAAGCAGGTCAAGAGCATTTTGTGATTGACCATGCTGAAGGCTGCGAAGATATCAAGTAGTATATGCACCCATTTAGCCTCTACTCACAGGAACCTAGGAATTGCCATACTGGATCGGACCTGTGTTCAGTCTAGTTCTATTTCCCGTTTTTGACAGTGACCAGTAATAGGTGCTTAAGAGGAAGGTGCTAGAAATCTAAGTGGACAGTTAAGGAATATGGTCCAGATCCTCAAAGTTAGGTACCTAACTCCTATTAAAATCAGTGGGTGTTAAGTGCCTAAATACCTTTGAGGATCTGGGCCTATCTGCCGATAGGGGAAATTCCTTCCTAAATGCAAACAGTCAAAGGTTGGCTCTGAAGCGTAAGGTTTTATATCCCTTCTAATTTTTTATCCAATGTAATGTAACTTTAAATAGATATAAGGTGGTTTATGCATCAGTGCTATCTGAGCCTTCTCCTTTCCATGTCCTGATCTGAAGCCTGATTGTGAGGGGTTTAAATCACTGGTAGATGTCACGTGATTTTTGAATTTGATTCTCATTTCTTGAGGATTTTGCCTTAAGAAAGGGAAGTTGAAGGGATTTTCAACATCACACATGGGTTCATTGGGAACTGGGTGGATTATCATATTTTCGTGAAGCATGATAGGTTATTTTCTTTGAAGGAGACATTGATAATCTCCATCCCAGGTCCCTCTGCTTGCTTTGTCTAGCTTTTCACTGTGATGTTATTGCTGTAACATGTTTTCCTTGTGTCCATATTTTAAGTCTGGTCTGTTTACAAAATCCCCTGTGTCTGATTACAAATTTGAGTTCTTTCTGTTGATTAATACTGCATACGGAGTGTACTGTTCCCAAAGGTAAAGCTATATATTATAGGAAATTCTGAGAACAGAGTCCTTGGAGTTTTCTGGTAAATACAGAAAACTATATCTGAACAAAGTCATTTGTATAAGTCGACTATTGTATATTAATATCTATTCATGATTGTCATAAACAGATAGTAGTAGTTAATAGAACAGAAGTACTTTATATCTCTTTTGACATAAAGGGTTAACAAGTTCAGTAAGCCTGGTTGTCACCTGACCAGAAGACCAATCAGGGGACAGGATACTTTCAAATCTTGAGGGAGGGAAGTTTTTGTGTGTGCTGTTAGATTGGGGGTTGTTCTCTCTAGGTTCTGAGAGTGACCAGACGTGCAACCAGGTTTCTCTCCAACACAGGCTCTTATAAGTTCAAAGTAATAAGTACTAGGTGTGGGAAATTGCCAGTACTGATCTGCTGGGTCTCATGCTTTCTCTTCTCTGGGGTAGGTTCAGGGCGCTATTGCCTCTGAACTGGATCTTAATTACTCCACTAGTGTCCTTGGAGGAGGGGAGTGGAGAGGGAGGGACCTGGGCCTGCCCTCTACTCCAGGTCCCAACCCAGGGGCCCTGAGGGTTGTGGTGAACCGCTTGAGCTAGTGGTTCCTTCCCCTGGGTTACTTCCCTCTTCTACCCTTCAGCTTGTGAAGGGCTTCTTGCCTCCCTTCTACACAAGCTGTTGCCCGTACTAGGTTTCTTGGGACTTCACAATCCACCACAGCACTCTTCAAAGTTCTTATTTTCTCTCTTATCAAACTCTCTCCACCTGCGTCTCTCCCCACCAAACTTCCTCCTATCAACTCCCACCTGTCTGCTGAGCAGGGGGTTTTATCACATGCTGAAGTCGCGTGCTCTAGTTAATCTAAAGCAAATTCTCCCTTGGCAGGGATAAGCCCTGCTAACACTCTCATGCTGCCTTGCAATCATGTATCAAAGTATGTAGATAGGGATTAGCGTCATGTTTGTTTTCTTATTTGCAAATGTGCATTGGCTGGAGGAGTTTAATTGTGCATTTGGCTGGAAGAGTTCAAATTTGTATTTTGCTGAAAGGATTTTAATTTGTACTTGTATACTTAGGCTGGGGTATCCCGTGTCCTATTAGTGAACAACCCTGTTTCCTTCCATCTTAAATTACAGATAGTTTACTGTTTTTCTCCTTTAATTCAACGCTTTTTTAGTTAGACTGATTGTTTTTATTTTCTGGTAGAGCCCAGAGGATGGATCTGGATCCACCAGGGAATTGGTGGGCAGAAAGGAGGGAAGGGGGAGAGAGAGGTTAATTTTCTCTCTGTGTTAGGATTACTTTCTCTCTCAGGGAGAGTCTGGGAGGGGGAGAGAGAAGGAGGGAGGAAGGTGAATTTTCCTCTCTGTTTTAGATTCAAGGAGTTTGAATCACAGTAATCTTCCATGGTAACCCAAGGAGGGGAAGCCTGGGAGAGGCAACGGTGGGGGAAAGGGTTTACTTTCCTTGTGTTAAGATCTAGAGGGTCTGGGTCTTGGGGTTCCCTGGGCAAGGTTTTGGGGGGGACCAGAGTGTACCAGGCACTGGAATTCCTGGCTGGTGGCAGCACTACAAGTACTAAGTTGGTCATTGAGCTTAGAGGAATTCATGCTGGTACCCTATCTTTTGGACGCTAAGGTTCAGAGTGGGGAATTATACCGTGACAGTGATAACCAGTGAAACCTTCACAGTGTACTTCTATAGTGTGAAATGAAAGCAGATTTACATGACCACACACTTGAGCTGGTGTTCCATCCAGTTGAGTGTAAAGGAGGCGATCACAGTAATGGGAGAGCAGGGAAACATGGCATAGTATTGTATACAGACAGTTTATTTTAATCTCTTGCACAGAAGCTATTATTTTTGTTAAAGTTTAGTCCATACAGTATATTTGCTTTTGTAAAAACATTGTGCAGCTATGTTGAAAGGAGTTGTTTTAACTTTGGCATTGTTTCTTCTGTTTGATTTCATCAATAAATTGCAACAGATGCATGGTTGTCATGACAAAATTGCACCTCTGTATTTAAAGGCTAGAAGATGTGCTTTGTGGTTTTCCCATGGGTGTGACTTTGTCGTGACAACTGCACTATGATAATTGGCTGGCTGCCCTAACAATCAATATCATAGTGAACACTTTTAATTTCAGTGCGAGGAGGAGGAAAAGAAAATTAGTTCTAAAGCTGAAAATGCTGTTCAGCATTTTCAGATTCACCTAGTGGTTTACATAACTTAATCTGCTATAGCAGTTTTATAATTTAACAGCATGGAAAAACCAGTGAGCAGCACTGTGAACACCTCTGAAGAAAAGATATAGTGTAGTTCTTCAGAATTACAGAGCAGGTTTTAGGATTTTCTATTGTGAAAAAGCTAGTAACAATTGTGTTCAATTAGTATGTCTCATTTTTATACCGTGAACTGAGTAAATGAAAAACTAAGACTAACTACAAACAAAAAGTGTGCTGTATTTTGATTGTTATGAAACCATAGTTATATTTTAGCTGGAACCCTATATGCCAAAAAGCCAGAGAAAATACTGCTTCTATAAATATAGATAGCAATGTGAAGGGTGGATGATTCCGTAGAAATAATAACAGGGGTTTACTGGCAAATGGGTGATATTTTGAATACTCATAATTTATTTACTCTACCTATCTTAAAATTTCAGCCTATAAATTATACATGAAACTGAATATTATAGTGCAGGAGAAGACTAAAATGGCAAGTATTTATTTTCAGCTCTTACATCCCTGTTTATAAACAAGAGCTGCTCTTTAACATCCAGGTGTAACAGATAGCTCTATGTAGATATCTAATTTATAATTTTGTACTAAACTTCTGGCCCTTTCATTAATTTCTGAATGAATAACTTTTATTGGTGTTAAGGCAAACTCGCTCAGAAAGGCTGACTTGCTAAAGATGCCCAAATTGGGCCAATGGTGTATTAGGAGCCATTATGGGACTCCTTAATTACCTCAGTTCAGCAAAGCACTTATGCATGTGCTTAATTTAAGAACATGCTGAAGTTCACCACTATTCAGCAAAACGCTTATGTATGCACTTAAATCTTCAGTGGAACTTAAGCACATGCGTAAAGGAAACTATGTTGTTTTTGCTGAAACAGGGCTTCAAAACTGAATGCCATTGCATGCAAAACTGGAAGGGGACAATTCAAAGAGAATATTGCATATTGTCCATACCTCTTGTGGGATATAATAAAAGATGCAGCAAACCCAACCTGGCTTTGGAAAAGAATGTAAGGTATAACTGGACTCCTTATACCCTGGGCAGGGGGTGAGTCTGACACAATGAAAGGACCTCATTTTCCTATGAAGAAGAGAGTCCCACCTTGACACACAGACTTATTGGATTCCCCTCAAACCTTCCTTAGACATGTGATTTTTTGCTAGAGGATTTTTTGAGAGAGGATTTGGCTAAGGACACCCAGGAAGAACTGAGAGGCTACCATCAAGCTGAGAGTCAAATCACTTTTATCTTTCTGCCCTGGTAATACTTCCGTGCTTGGTAACCTGAACTCACTGCCCAACTGTGTTTAGCAATATTAGCATGTGATGTGTATTTACTGGATTAACTTTTAATGATATTTTAAATCTTTCACTTATGTGCTGTGTTTTTATTTAAGACACTCCGTGAATAGGAGATGAAGCCTGTTAAATTGGGATGCTAGTTGTTGTGTCTCCTCATAGAGAAGGGAGCTAACTATGGAAGAAGTGAAGTAACCACTTAGATACTATATTAGCAGCAAGGGAATTGCAATTCTCCTCTCCATGATGTCTGAAAAGAACTAGCATAAGACAATATGGGGACACAAGAAGAATTCAATGGTCCGAGTGGTACTAGGCTTAGTAATACAAGATTTAATATTCAGCCAGCCACCTGTCAGGGTCAAAAAGAGATTCATACACCCTCCTCCCCAATGTATTCTGGGTTTTTGTTTGTTTGTCTCCTTCCTCTGAAGCATCAGAGATGGGACACTGGATGTGGTGGGTCAGGGCTCTGAGGTGACATTGAGGATTCTCTCTCCCAATTGCTTGGCTGGCTGGCTCTTGCTCACAGGCCAGGGTCTGGCAGATTGTCCATATATGGGGCTGGGAAGGAATGTTCCTCCAGGTCAGAATGGCAGTGAGCTTGGGGGATTTTCACTTTCTTCTGCAGTATGGGGGTGCAGGTCACTTGCCAGGATTATCTGGGCATATCTCCACAGGCACCAACTTTTCAAACTCCTGGGGAGTACTTGACCCCTGGCTCTGCCCCCGGACCTGCTCCCACTCCACGTCTTCCCCCAAGGCCCCATCCCGCCTCTTCCCACTCCTGCTCCACCTCTGTCCCACCTCTTCCCACCCAGTTACACCCCTTCCCCCAAGCATGATACATCCTCACTCCTCCTCACTCCCTCCCAGCCTCCCTGCATGTTGCTAAACAGCTGATTGTGGCGGTGGGGTGGGAGGCATGGGGAGGGAGGGAGAGGTGCTAATCTGCGGGGCCTGCCAGCGGCGGGGAAGTACTGGGGA
Source organism: Chelonoidis abingdonii (assembly GCF_003597395.2). Classification (NCBI taxonomy): domain Eukaryota; kingdom Metazoa; phylum Chordata; order Testudines; family Testudinidae; genus Chelonoidis; species Chelonoidis abingdonii. Next base: position 77,814,928 of record NC_133770.1, read on the forward strand.
ACTGATGAGGGGCTGCCACTAGGTGCTCAGCACCCACCATTTTTCCCCCTGGGTGCTCCAGCCCCAGAGCACCCACGGAGTCAGCATCTATGCATATCTCACGGAATCATTTCTCTGCCATTGCAGGGGCCTCAGCCTTGGTGTGCTTCAATCCCTCCTATTCTCTCCCTGTGACACATAAAAATCTAGACTCCTGAGAGCAGTAATACTTTGGTCTAATTTTGGTTGTTGGATTTAGTGTGTTAGTGCTGGGTGGTGGTGGTGTCCTGTGATGTTTAGGAGGTCAGAGTGGATGATTTGGTGGTTCCTCCTGGCCTTAAACTCTATTATTCTAACCTGTAACAGCATATCCCTCAGTAGTTTACATGATATTGCTTTCGGTTGTGATGTTGTAAAATAAAACAGTGCTGTGAATATTTGTATCTGCGTGCAAAAATCACAAGCTGTAGCTTACAACAGTAAAGACATATATAGATCTTCTTTTGTTTACAAAGGTCATTTGCTTCTTATGACAATTAAAAAAGTTAAAATACTCTACGTTTCAAGTAAACAGAAAAAGGCCCAGGCCTTTGTCAAGCAAATGCTTCTTTAACTTCATTGGGAGCTTGCCTGAATAAGGAATGAAGGATTGAAGCCATGTTATGTATAATGATTTATTTACAGTCCCATTGAGTTTTATATGTCTATACTTGTATATAACTATTAGTCTTGGGTTGTAGTTATAGGTCTGTGTGAGGAGCATAAAGTGAAAGATCTTGCTGTACTATTTTGTATACAGTGATTGCCATTATAAACTTATTATTCATTTCCATCTAAGGTGCCGGAATAGTGCTCCTATGCTTAGAGTAGGAAATAGTGGTGTACTGTAGCTGTTTCATATCTGTTGGCAAACATTAACTTTGATAACCACTGTATAGTCTGCACTGTATAACTCAAAAGGAAAGAAGATTTATCATCTGAAAAATATGTTCCAAGTAGCCCCTATACAATCTTTTCTGTTCCATTCCCCCCTTCTTTTCTACATCATGATGTGTAACTTTGAAAATAAAAGGTTAAAATAAGTTTTATGAGGGTTTTTTATTTTAGGAAACAATTGAGTGATTGAAAATGCTGTAAAATGTCCAATTTGTACAGAAACTCCTGCTTAAAGGTAGGAAGGATGGACTAGTGGCTAGGGCATGGAACTAGCACTTAAGAGACCTGGGTTTAGTACTGTGTGCTGCCATAGACTTCCTATGTGAACTTGGGGAGTTCACTTAATACATCATTTGCCTCAGCTCCTCACCTAGAAAATGGGGACAGATGTTGTGAGGGTAAAAATCCACTTATAAGTGTGAAGTACTTAGATACTATGATGGTGAGAGTGTATAAATACCAAGCTACCTACATAACTGGACTTTTTATTTGCTATGAATGTTGTGAGGAAAAAGTGTTGACAATACCCTGATGGGTCCCTAATATGTAAAATACTATTCACTGTCACAATATGGATTTTGTTACTATTTCAAATTGTTTGGAGTGAGAGAAATGTAGCTAAAACAGAGCTTTTATATGTGAGAAGAATGACATTTATTGTGATTATTAAAAATTCTAAAGAGATAAAAGCCAATTATTGAGAATTCAGGTGGTTATTCTGATCACACTTAGATATGTGGCAGCTTAAGTAAACATCTCAGACTCAGACAGCTCCATTAATTAATTACAGCTCTGTATTCCAGCACATGCTTGGAAATTCTAATACCCATGTAGAATATTTACAAGGAACATGTATTTAGCAAGTCTAAACAAACCCACTTTAATGTGTGGGTAATAAGAGATTTTTACTTTTTTTGTGTGTGTACATATGTACACACACACAAGTAAAGGTCTCTTATTTATAATGTGTGTTTGTGTACATATATGTTGTCTTACTCCTATTTTCCTGTTAAATAGAATGGTACTATAGATGTAGAAGTGTTGCACTGTATATTGTTTCACCACAGTGAAAGATATATAGAATATCTTTTTAGTACCTTTTAAAAAGTGTGTCTGAAGAGGGCAGCCTTTCCTCATATACTTGAAATTTTCTTAATTTGAAAAGGTTACTGTACATTGTGGAAATTATTTGTGCTGCAAAGTACATGTTTAGTCTTGAGCGTGCCATTCATAATTACTTCTGTCTTCCTTGAAATGTCTTTCCTCATCAAAATCAGTTACTTTTTTTAAAAAAGTACCTAACCTATATATTAAAATAAAGTACTTTTTCCTTCCTAATTCTTTATTTATAGCGATTTAATTAGGATTTTAGTAGGAATTTCCTGATTTCAATAGGAAGGTTATCAGCAAGCATCTGAAGATGATGTAGGTACTCTTTATTCAATTTACGCTCTAGAAAATGAGTGTCTCTGAATACTAAAAATGTATGTACTTAGACTGAGAAAATATTCTGTCTTCCTTATTGACAGTTCTCCTTATCTTCCATGTTTTCAATCCTGAACAGCTCTACAGATTTCAAAAAGAAGAGTTAGCCTGAAAGCCCATGCAGGGCTATTACTTCTTCTTTATATCTAATATTTTATGCTTTAATCACAAGGAAATGTTTTAAAAGTTTCCTAAGAACAGATATGGTATCAGGGCTAGGTGAATGGCTACTTCAGATTGAACAGTTAATGTAATAGATTTAAGGGGCTCTTAGAAGAATTTATCACTGAGGTGACCCTCGATCATCGTGCAGAGAGGGGCACTGAAGATCTAGAATGATGTATTTTCACATTTTGCTGCTACAGCCACTTTGTTGCGTTAACTCCATAAACAAGCAGACTCACCCCTGCAGCGCCTCCTGTTAGTGACTTCTGGGAATTAGCTCATTCCAGCTCTGGAGCACCCTCTGCAGGCCAGTGATCCACCTGTCCTCTGGCCCCCAGGTCCCTTCTTGGACCCCAGTGCCCTTTTACATGGTGTGTTGCCCCTAGCAGTAACCCCTTTCTCTCAGGGTCTCCCCTCCCTGGGAAACCCCCCACCCTCTATACCCACCTCACCTCACATCTGTCTATGGCTACTGCCAGTCATCATCTAGCCCCACACCTTGGGGCAGACTACAGTATCAGCCTACTCATCACTGGCAAAGAGAGTTTGGACCTGCTGCCTTGGCCTACCCCTGGGCTGCCCTCTGCAACCCCTAGGCCTTCTGCTAGGCTGGAGCACCGCGCCTCCTTAGTCTGTCTACAGCCCTGCTTCATTCAGGTACTCTTGCTTTAGCTCCCCACAGCCAGGCCCTTCTCCCTCTCTGCCTTTATAGGGCCAGCTGAGTCTGTTTGGGGCATGGCCCCAGCTGCAGCCACTTCCTCCAATCAGCCCAGCCTAAAAAGCTGCTTTCTCCAGCCACATCCCCCCTCCCAGGGCTGTTTTTACCCCTTTAGGGCAGGAACGGGGGTCCATCCCGCTACAAACCCTCTTGCAGTGACAGATTAATTTGAATGCCCATCTCAACTTCCCTTGTGTCATGAGTTAGATTCCGTGATAGTCATAGGGGAGAATGAGAAGGAGCTGAACAGAGTGAAAGAGAGTGAGAACAAGCAAAGGGACTCTTTAACAATGAAACAAATCTTTAGGCTTATTTTCATAGATGAGTTTTAGAAAGAGATGGAGATGGAGATAGTAGTGCATCTACGATTGTGCAGTTAGGTTGTTGGGTGGGTCTGATATGTAAATAAGCATACTGCGAATGTTATGCAAATTAGCTGAATCTTTATAAAAAGACAATGAATTACGCAACGTCTAATGCTTTGCATAGGCAATAACATTCAAAAGTTTGGCTTCTATACAAAACAGTTGTATTTTTTCTATCAGCTGATGAAAATCTAGGGTCAGCCCTTGATTGATTAATATCAGTGCTAATCTAAAATGAGCCATTGCTGTAGTGTTTGGGCAGTTTTTCTGGTAAACCAGAGTGAAAAAAGAATACTCACCATTAGCTGCAGCCATAAGTAGAGTAGCAAATATTTGCAACATGTTGATGTAGTAAAAGACTATTGGTTTATACTGGATATTAGGTATGACTTCCTTTTCTTTCCAGTATCTCCTCTATTACTGGTGCTCAATAGAGACTTCTTGTTTATCATCAGCTAAATATGGCAAGTTATGCCTAACTGATTGTTGAAGTTCACCGTAGTTTACTTGACTGAAATACACAGGCAGAAAAGCAATAAAACAGGTACTCAATTTTGCTGTAATTGGTGGGAGAAAAGTGAAAATGTCAATCAACACATCCTTGTCAATAACCATGAGGAGTCCTTTCCCTGCTGAATGGTCAGATACACTGCCCTTTTGGGTGAGTGGGCTTTGTTACTTTTCGCAATTGTACCTCAATAATGGTGAGTGGTAGAAACCTCAGTAAATTTGCTTAGAACCAAGTCTAGACAGTTGCTTGCACAGTGGGCATAAAGTACTCACTTTGAATGAGTGCCTGAGCTTCAGTAAAAGTGTCCACTCATTGCACTAGCTCCATCAAAGCTCAAACCCACAAATTCACTGAGATTCACTCCTGTGGTTGGCAGCTCAGTCAATATCTCCCCAGCTCTGTCTCTTCCTGTCACAACATTGATTTCTGTAAGCTAGAGGAAGAAATCTCTGGTGACATAGTGCACAAACCTTAAGCACAGAATTTTTTCTTTTTTACAAGCAGCAGAGAATCCTGTGGCACCTTATAGACTAACAGACATTTTGGAGCGTGAGCTTTCGTGGGTGAATACCCACTTCTTCAGATGCAGGTATTTACACTGCCTATTGTTTAATTTGCGATTTACAACTATATCTCTCATCGGTGTGCCTTTTATATCTCAATCATCATATTCACATCAGCTGAGTTTGAATGTGTTTTGCTTGATATTGGGCATTTTTTGGACTATATACTTGTTGATTCTCCAGCTCCTTCTCATCAAATGCTCAGGCTAGATAACATCATTCTGAAATGAGCTGAAATGAGCAGACCCTATGACTCTGCAGAAAAGACAGCAAATTTTGGCCAGCTTCCATACTGTGGTTTTACATTATCAGTAGAGCATCCTGCCCTCGCTCTGAATGCTCAGTAATGACCACTATGGGGTTAGCAGTACTTCCTCCAGGTTGAAATTATAAGTCCAATTTTCAAGTCCAGGTTCCCATTTAGGGTGACCAGATGTCCCAATTTTATAGGGACAGTCCCAATTTTTGGGTCTTTTTCTTATATAGGCTTCTATTACCCCCCATCTCCTGTCCCGATTTTTCACATTTTCTGCCTGGTCACCCTATTCTCATTACATGTCCAATTTTCAACCCTTATCCTTGCCTCCAACTTCCAAAGAAGAAAACTATTCCCTGAAAATTCCGCATGCTGCTACTCCTCCCAAGGTAGATTTTTTTTCATGGCAATTATTTTGTGGGGAAGAGGGGGAAACTAGGAAATGAATTTTAAATCTATGGTGTTTAAAACTGTCACGGACTTTTTGAAGGTGTTCGTAACTTGTTTTCCCTCATCCTGTCTCCAAAATGGGTTTGTTCACAAACTTCAAACTTTGGTCTTGCAGATTTTGGCCTTTTAAAAGTATGTTTTAGTGTGTGTATTGGGGGAGACGGGGGCAGAAGAATGACAAAGGGATGAACTCAGGCTCATGGGAGAATAGTAAGCCCATAAAGAACTTATGATGGGGGTACATATGTCACACTAAGATAGGCAGTGAGGAGGATTAGTTAGGGGCTCCTTTATAGCAGGAATGGAGACTTGTTTCAAAGCCTGTTGAGATCAGTGGAAAGACTCCCTTTGGAGTTTTGGGCATAACTCCCAAAACTCAGCCCATATCAGTCCATAAAGAGGAGGCTGGAGTAGGACTCCTAAGTGGGAGACAGTCCAGGTAGGAAACAACAAAGTTAGGACCCCTAGGGCAGACCAAGAAGCAAGGATAAACTGATTTTCTTGGTTATTTATGAGGATTATATTGATTTTTAAAGGCTTTGTAAATTATGGATGTTTGTTAGTTCTCTTGGTTGAAGAAAACCATTTTTTAGCTGCCGTTTTTTTTAATTTGGGTGAGATGGGATCTAACAAGCATAGCTAGATGGTCACCTCTTTCATTGTGTGTCCAGTAGAAATTAATAACTTGTTTTTTTTTTTTTAAACAGTACTGTGAATAGAGTTGATGTAGTCCATGGGCTGAATCCTAGCTCTATTGAAATTAATAGCAAAATTACCATTGATTTTAGTGGGGCTAGGATTTCACCCAGCAATCACTTTTTTCCTGCCATAACTGCAAAGGGAAATTATAATTCTCAACAAGGCAGGTTGTTTTGTTTGTTTGTTTCTGTCTTTAAACTCCAGCTGTAGAAGCCACCAAACAAAATAAGAAGCAAGATAACCAACAAGACTGTTTGTCAGCAAATAGCTTTTGAATGACTGTATCTTTTGAACATGACTTTATTAGTTCTTCCTATCACAAACAATAGATGTTCAAAACGTTTAGCTTGTCTGAAGAAGGTTCTCACAGAAGCAAGCTTTATGCCTAAAACTATTATGATGTTGCTACAAGTCACTATTCTACCGTTCAGCAAGAAAGCTCTTGAATTCAATACCTAATACATGGAAAATCTATGGGGATTACAAATATAATATGTATATATGTATTGCATGGGTTACAATAAATTCTGATTTCTGAGCCAGTCATAAATAATTGACCAGATCCTGAAATTCTTATTTACTCCTTTGCATGCAGTGTTGGTGTATTGGTCCCAAGATATTAGAGAGACACAGTGGGTGAGGTAATATCTTTTACTGGACCAAATTCTGTGGGTGAGAGAGAGAAGCTTTCAAGCTTACACAGAACTCTTCTTCAGGTCTGGGAAACTAACTCGGGGTGTCACTGCTAAATACAGGGTGGAACAGATTATTCAGCATAAGTAGTTAACACATATTTCGAGGGACCATTCAAGATGAAGTGACCTGTTGACACTTCTCCAGTCATAGAGAGGAAAGGAAGGAGCGGGAATTGTAAGTGGGTTATAGATTGTTGTTATAAGCCATAAATCCAGTGTCTCTATTCAGTCTGTGATTTTTAGTATCTAGTAAAGTTATGAATTCACACTTGAGACCTTTAAGTTCATGCCCATAGCATCCACATGGATGAGTTACAGCACAGCACTTTGGTGTGGGCTGCTATCAGAAGTGAAAGTAAGCCAGTCCAGTCCTGTCCGGCGTACCAGCAAGAGCCAGTATGCCATGCTGGACTGCACCGGCTTCCACGGCTGGGATTGAAAGGGTTCAGAGCTCCCCGCGGCTGCGGGCAGCCCAGAGCCCTTTGAATCCCATCCACGGCTGGGATTGAAAGGGCTCAGAGCTCCCCGTGGCTACAGGCAGCCGAGAGCCCTTTGAATCCGGCAGCAGCTCTGGCAGCCGGGCTGGGGCCGGGATTTAAAGGGCTCAGAGCTCCCTGGAGTTGCAGGCAACCCAGAGCCGTTTGAATCCCGGCCGCGGCTGGGATTTAAAGGGCTCAGAGCTCCCCACGGCTGAGGGCAGCCCAGAGCCCTTTGAATCCCGACCACAGCTCCGGCGGCTGGGCTGGGGCCAGGATTTAAAGGGCTCGGGGCTCCCCTCAGCGGCAGGAGCTCTGGGCCCTGTAAATCGCTGCCCCAGCCCCACAAAGCTCGGGGTTCCCCCCGGTGGCCGAAGCCCTGGGCCCTTTAATTTGCCCCTGAGCCCCAGGGGGCTCCTAGCTACTTCTTCAGCTGGGAGCCCATGGTTGATTTAAAGGCCTTGCATCTTCCAGCCACAACTGGTGCTCCAGGGCCTTTAAATCTTGAGAGACCACGCCTCTTCCAGGTGAGTCCATGCCTCTTCCAGATGAGACCACGCCCCCTCAGGACTCCGGCAGTACCGGTAAGTCTTGTAAGTTACTTTCACCCCTGGCTTCTGTTCACATCCCCCTAGTCTGAACTGCCGGGCAGGGCAATCATGCCCTTAGTTAGCAATTCTGGTAATCTCAAATGACCTGGAAAAGAATCCAGGTCTCCTCCCTTAGTTATATTGGCGCTTTAGCAGGTCTTCACTACAGACCTATATCGGTAAAACTGCTGCTCAGGGAAGTGAAAAATCAACACCTCTAAGCAACATAGTTATACCGACCAAACCCCCCAGGTAGAGGGTGCTGTGTCAACAGGAGGACTTCTCCCGTTGACATAGCTGCTACCTGCGTGGGAGGTGGATTAATTACACGAACAGGAGAAGCTCTCCTGTTGGCAGAGGAGCATCTTCACCTAAGCACTACAGTGGCGTAACTGCATCAGTGCAGCTGTGCTAATGCAGCGTTTTGAGTGTAGACTTGCCATTTAGGTCTTCCAAAAGTAAAAAGCAGTATCAATTATTTCTGCCACTGAAGTAAGCAAATGTGACTAAACATACACTGGGAACAGATTTATTGAATAAGAAGGTTTATAGTTGCTATTGTATAGTTGCTTTTCTGATGGCGGTCATGCTGTCTGGAGGAGCTCATAAATGTGAGTGCCAATCTTAGGGCAGACTGTCAGAAAATAGGGCAGACTCCTCAAATGGGTGGTATGTTCTGTAATTAGATTTCACCAAGCCAGTAACAAATGTGCACTCCTGAATCATGATACCAGTATTACCATGGAGTTACAGATAGTCCCCTAAGGCTCTCCAGGCTATCTTGCCACCCATACAAATAGGTCTTTGTGAGAAAAGGTTATTTAAACATAAAATCACACCACATCAGGTTATTCTCTATCCCAAAGAATCAGCTACTTACCCCTGATCAATTGGTACTCTGGATCTCACACCAAAAACAATGCTGGCAGCCAATTCTCTAATAAACTAACTAACAATTTATTAGCTAAGAAAAAGAAATGACAGTATTGAGAGATTAAAGCACATCGGTACAGCTGTACCGATACAACTGTGCTGCTGTAAGAGCGCCTGTGTAGCCATGTTATGCTGATACAAGAGAGTTCTCCCATTGACATAATAAAACCAGCTCAGCAAGTGGCGGTAGCTATGTCGATGGGAGAACATCTCCCACCGACATAGCACTATGCACATGAGCGCTTATGTCGGCAAAACTCATGTTACTCAGGGGTGTGTTTTTTCCACACTCGTGACCAAAAAAAGTTTTGCCGACATAGGCCATGTCTACCTGGCACTTAAGTCTATGAATTCCCATTGTTGAGCTCAATGACCCTTGCTCTGAGGTTAGTGTGATGGGGTGTCACAGTTAGCACTCTTTTTCATTCAGAGTTGCAAGGCTCCAATCACGTTTGATGGGTAATTTAGTTACAGGGATATATACAATGTAAATGTAATTACAGGGGCATACACAATGTCAGTGTAATATAACAGCAAACAATCTTTCATTAGTTTTCACATAAACATCTTCTCATCTTAACACTAACACACATTTTTATCTAGGGTTATCTAATTACATAATGTAGTGCAATAGCAGCCAATAGGTTAGAGATAAGTGACAACAGTACCATTAATATTTCCTTTGAACTGTAGCAATGGTGCCGAACCATATTACACAGGAAGACCACATAAACCTAAGTGCAACCTTGAGTGGGCCAAACAGATTCTACATATTTTAATAAGATTTGAAGTCCCCTGTATTGATTTATATTTTAAGTTCAGCTTGTTTCGTATGTATTTAGATAGGTTATTTCTATGTACAGTGTTGTCTGTTTACACAGTTGTATAAATTAAAATGATGTAAACATGACAAAAAAAATGCTGATGAATCAGCTGATAGCATATTGTGTTGAAGCAGGCTGTGGGCCTTACGAAATGCCATATACCGCCTGCAGGCTGTAGACTATACTAACACACAAGTGAATTGGCCTGATTACACTACAATATCTTTTGACACACCTTTGAATTCTATTGGAATATGAGTCAATTAGCTTGAATACACACTAATACACTTAACACTTCTTTGATATTCACCTATGGCCATGGCCTGAATTGGTCTGTCAGTGTCACAGCGATAATCACACTTTAAAACCTAGGAGATGGCAAATTGCCTAGGTTTACTGGTAGGAAGAACAACATACAGTCAATGTCTGTTTTTATTATGAGGACACCCATGTCAGAAGACGCATTACATTAATTAGCTGATTGAAAATGGAAAAAAAAATCAAAATTTTTACCTTTTTGCATTTTGGAATTTTGTCAGTTTTGCAATTATAAAAATTTCAACTTGCAGTATGGTAAAAAAATTCTCCCCTTTTTTCTTAGTTTTGAAATTTGGCATTATGTTGAAATCTGAAAGGCTGTAACCAGCTCTAATAGGTTCAAACATGAATCAACCATAACATATAGTCTTCAATCTGTAGTCACTGATGGAGTCACACTATTACCTTACCCGTAGATTATCCTATGTTACCTGGGCCCTCTTTTAGGGCCTGTGACATTATTAATATAACTTGTGATGGTATAATTATTGTTGCAACCACTGTTATATATTTACAGCAAATATTGTACAAAGGTGGTTGTGTAAGATGTCTATGGAAAGGTTATGATTTGCTGATTTATGATTATACTATCTGTATGGGTGTATCATTTTTGCAGTTGAAATTATGAACATTGGCTCTGTATTTGTATCTCAATGTGTTTTGATTCTGAAGTAGTCTTAGTAAAGTATTTGGTCAGCTTTTTGAGAAAGGAATTTGCAAATTAAGAGCCCAATCAAGAAACTCTTAATGGACAATGGACCTTGGGTGACTTTCAAGATAGCATGTGAGCAATACATGCCGCCTGTAAAGAACTGAGTCATGTGTGGACATGTGACTTGCCCATGTGACTCCAAACTCCATTTTGCTGTAATTTTCCACAGTAAGAACTAAGATGTTGAAGAGACTATAAAAGGCAGCTGCCTCATCTCCATCTTCTTGCCTCTGTTTCTTGCCTCTGGAGGGACTTCGCTACAAACTGAAGCTCTGAACAAAGGAATAAATGACCCATCTCACCTGTGGATGTACTTCAGAGACTTGATTTGAACTGCAGTTTATTCCACCACTGCTACAAGCCTGAACCAAGAACGTTGCCATTTAACCAATTCTAGCTCTCATCTATATCTTTTTTTCCTTTTATGAATAAACCTTTAGATTTTAGATTCTAAAGGATTGGCAACAGCGTGATTTGTGGGTAAGATCTAATTTGTATATTGACCTGGATCTGGAGCTTGGTCCTTTGGGATCGGGAGAACCCTTTTTTTCCTTTACTGGGGTATTGGTTTTCATAACCATTCATCCCCCTAACGAGTGGAACTGGGTAATACTGGGAAACTGGAGTGTCTAAGGGAATTGCTTGTGTGACTTATGGTTAGCCAGTGGGGTAAAACCAGTCTTCTCTGTTTGGCTGGTTTGGTTTGCCTTGGTGTGCAACTTGGCTGTAACTGCCCTACTTTAAGCAATTTGTCCTGAACTGACACTCTCAGAAGTGTCCCACCACAGCCAGCATCATTACAGGGCCACATCCAAACTTGCATGTGTTTGACTGACGTCATAGACGCTGGAACCCAGCTAGTCCTTCTATTACTTCTTGCTTCAATAAACACTTTTGTTCTTCGAGTGCTTGCTCATATCCATTCCAGTTAGGTGTGTACGTGCCGCATGCACGTTCGTCGAAAGATTTTTACCCTAGCAACACTCGGTGGGTCGGCTGGGCGCCCCCTGGAGTGGCACCGCTATGGCACCGGATATATACCCCTGCCGACCCAGCCGCCCTTCTTACCGTCCATGTCGGTCGTTGGAACAGTGGAGCGCAGCTTAGCTGACCTCCACTTCCCTAGCTACTCGTAGTTTTCGTGTATGTAGTTATATATATTTATATACTTATGCGTTTTTTCTTTACTAGCACAGTTAGTTTAGTAATAGTTAGCGGGGTTCGAGGAGTAGCCCCTTCCCCGCATCCAGTGCCGGAGCCCATGCCCGGCTCACCGGTTCTTAAACCGTGCTTGGCTTGCCACAGGCTGTTGCTGACAGGAGTTCCACATGACTCCTGTTTGCGGTACCTTGGGGAATCGCATTTCGCACTAAGTGACCCATTTGCAAGGCTTTTAAGCCAAGAACAACGTGGAGCAGCACTTTCATTTATCCTCCACCTTCTTCACCGAGCGCTGGCCACTCGGCGGACAGAAGCGCCTCCTCGGCACCGGACCCCGCCGGCACTGGCCGTTGCCGGCACCGAAGTTGACTCGGCACCGCTCCCTCTCTCTCAGGTCGAGGAAGCCCACGACTCCTCCTCCTAGTGCCCGACAGCTCCCCGGTGCACCCCGTGGTTGAGCTCCCTGCTCCTGCTGCTTCTGTGCCAACTGCACCGCAGCCAGAGAGATCGTTTAAGTTGGATCGCCTGGCACCGACACCTGCAGAGGCACTGATGACGTCGGCACCGTTGATTCCGGTCCCGTGGGGCCGTCGAATCCAGTGCCTGCTGCTCCCCGGCATGCGCCATGGTTGAGCTTCCTGCTCCTACTGCTTCCGTGCCAACTGCACCGCAGCCAGAGAGCTCATCTAAGTTGGATCGCCCGGCACCAACACCTGCCGAGGCACCAACAACGTCGGCACCGTTGATCCCGGTCCCACAAGGGCCGTCGAATCCAGTGCCTGACTGCTCCCCAGCACACGCCGTGGTCGAGCTCCCTGCTCCTACTGCTCCCGTGCAAACTGCACTGCAGACAGAGAGCTCAGCCGGATCGCCAGGCACCGACACCTGCCGAGCACTGGCGACATTGGCACCGTCGATCCCGGTCCCACGAGGGCCTTTTGAATCCGGTGCCTGACAGCTCTCCAGTACGCACTGTGGTCAAGCTTACTGTTCCCTCCGCCACGGAGACATTCCTAACGGCGAGGATCTCATGCCATGACAGAGTAGAGGCTGCCTGAACCCCCGCACTGCCGGTGCAGGTAATACAGTCTCTTGGCAAGCGTCCTTGATACAACCATCCTCTGTCGGCGCAGCAGAGCGGCACCGTTCATGATCACGGTCCTAGAGACACTCCAGTCCCGTCGGCGCTCCCGCTCCCGACGCCACTTGCTCCCGAATGCTGTTCTCCTCGGCACCCGTCGCACTCGCTGCACCGGTCGGTGTCCCGTTCACCGACCCGATAATCTCAGCACCGTTCTGGCTCCCAGCACCGCTACAGGCACTGTGACTCCCGTAGCCGCTCCCGACCTCGAGATCTTGGTCGACCTCCGCACGCTCTGGTGCAGGTCCGGATCTCGTTCCAGGTACCGGTGTGCCTTCCAGTACCGGTCCCAGGTGCCGAGTTGGGCAAGGTCTGATAGAGTCAGAGACTCTGCCCATGATTTTTCAGCACCTCCATGGCCATCCGGACACGCATCAGTGTCTTCCCACCGGACAGCTCTTATGCTCAGGACCGCGATTCTGGTGTGCCCACCAACAACCTGAGAGCCATCAGGACCTCCTATGGAGGTAGCACTCAGTGCGGACCTCCAGGTGCAGGAGGTCCCGGAGGTAGGGACCCGGTAGTGGACATTCTATCGGCGGTTGCCCCACTAGAGGGCCCTACCCGTTTATTCGGACCATCCAGGCGAATGCCGATACTCTATGGAGGGTACGACTACTTGTCTGTCCATCCTCCTCCCTGCTCACTAGTCATTCAGTTGGTTAAGAAAAGGGAATGGTATGGCCAGCAGGCGCCAGCCCCGAAATCGAAGGGGCTAGGCGAATGACCCTACTCAGCTGCAAGGTGTACTCTGCAAGGCCTTATAGCCCTGCATGGCAAATCAATAAGCCCTGCTTAGCCCCTATAATCATAACACCTGGATGGCGGTGGATAAATTTATGGAGCTTCTCCATCAAAGACTCCCGCCAAGAGTTCACCCCCTCTGGAGGAGGAAAAAGCGGCCAGAGCTTCCCTCCAGGCCTCGTTACCATGAGGAGCATCTCATGGCTTCAGGTTTTCAAACCTCCGGCCTTTCATGACTTACCATTTGTTGGTAAAGGCCTCTTTGCGGTGAAACAACCCCAGGCTGCAAAGCCTGAAGGACAACAGGGTCCTAATGCGCTCTCTCGGCGTGCATACGCCGATGACCTACTGCAGGCCTTTCCGTCCCAGCACACCGCCACACTCTGTGCCTAGCCACAGATAGGACTTTGGCAGACGGCGCGGCTGAGGTGGTCGCAGACGACTGCAGGACCCCTAGAGGGCCAAGATCGAGGTCCCTCGCAATCACCACCGGGACCAAAGACAATCTTTCGAAGGTGCGCCCGAGGGCGGCGTACCGGTTACAGGCGGGATCCCACTCCTACTTCCTCTTGGCGTGGTCCCAGTTAACTTCAGTTCGCTGTCTCCTACACATGGTGGGAGTGGAGTACCACCTCCAATTTGTTCCATCCCCTGTCCCTCTTCAGGGACTCCTCTCGGGCGCAATTCCTCTTACAAGAGGTGCAGACGCCGATGGACGAAGGGGGCAAAGGGTTTACTCCCCTTATTCCCTAATCCCCAACTCGTACGGAGGTCTCGGACCTGTCCTAGACCTACGAGGATTCAACCAGTTTATAATAAGGTTGAAGTTCCGCATGGTATCCCTGGGAACATTATCCTGTCCTTGGATCCTGGAGACTGGTATGCCGCCTCGATATGAAGGACGCGTACTTTCACATTGCCATCTTCCCTCCACACAGGAGATACCTCCGCTTTCTAGCCAACCGTCGGTACTTCCAGTTTACGGTCCTGCTGTTTGGCTTTCTGCAGCCCCACAGGCATTAACCAAGTGTGTGGCCGTAGTCGCCACCCACCTCCGCCGACGTCGGATATGCGTTTTCCGCATCTGGACGATTGGCTTATCTGAGGAGACTCCAAGACACAAGTCACTCAGCGTGTGGGCATCGTCAGGACCTATTCACATGTCTAGGCCTGATGATCACTATGGAAACATCCACTCTGGTTCCCACGCAGAGGTTAGACTTCCTAGGGGCTATCCTGGACCGAGCTAGCCGGATCCTGCTTACCACAGCCCACGGTTTCAGGCGATGGCACCGATCATCCGAGGTCTGCAAACTTCCCAACGACCTCGGCTCGCACTTGTCTCGGTCTCCTGGGTCCCATGGCTGGCCTGCTAGTTTGTAACCAAACACGCTAAGCTCTGCCTCTGTCCTCTCCAAGTTTGACTCAAATCGGCGTACCGCCCGGACAGGGGCCCAATGGTCACGATAGTCACCATTCCCTCTAGCACCCTAGGCTCCCTAGAATGGTGGCTAACTCCCTCCCTGATGTGGGCAGGGATGCCGCTCCATCCGCCCCAGCCCTCACTGTCCCTGACGACGGACGCGTCATCTCTCGGCTCAGGTGTTCACCTCAGTAACCTTCAAGCTTACGGCCTGTGGTCTTCTCAGGAGCTGGTGTTCCACATCAGTGTCCAAAAATGAGAGCAGTCCGCCTGGCGTGCCAGGGGTCCAGCAGCAGCTGCGAGGCCATGCAGCCCAGTGTTACAGCCAACGCAACGGACATGTGCTACATGAACAACCTGGGAGTGACATGGTCCTCCTCCTTTTGTCAGGAGGCCATCCATCTCTGGCACTTTTGCATAGCCCACTCGATAAATCTGGTAGCATCCTTTCTCCCAGACGATCGGAACGCCTTGGCGCTTCGACTCAGCAGGTCTTTCCTTTCTCATGAGTGGTTGCCCTGCCCGATGTGATTTTTTCCCCACATATGGACCTGTTCGCTTACCACGAGAACAGGAAATGTACAAGGTTCTGCTCCTGCCAAGGGCCTTCCCACCGCTCCCCCAGCTCATTGGGTCCTGCTCAAACTTTGCAGGGGCAAGGCGCGCATCATCATGATCACTCCAGCATGGTCCAGGCAGCACTGATACACCACGTGCTCGGCCTGTCAGTAGCCAAACCAATTACCCTGCCGCTCCACCCAGACCTCATACCTCAGGACCACGGCAGACTTCGCCACCCAGACCTGCAGCCTCTTCACCTCATGGTGTGGCTGCTGCGTGACTTCGGGGTAGCAGGAAGCCTTCCACCTGGTCAACGTACCTGGCCAGGTGGAAGCGTTTCTCCTACAGGTGCGAAACGCTTAAGCTTACTCCTGCTGAGGTCTCGATCCTCTCTATTTTGGACTACCCTCTGGCCTACAACAGCAGGGCCTAGCAGTGTCATCTCTGAGGGTACACTTGGCAGCCATCTCTACCTTCCACCCAGGCTAAGGTGGTCGTTCTGTGTTCTCACACTCTATGGTTTTGAGGTTCCTCAAGGGCTTGGAGGCTTACACCCTTAGGTACGCCGCCCCAGCCCCAACCTGGGACCTCAACCTGGTTTTAACCAGACTTATGTCTCCTCCATTCGAGCCGTTAGCGACCTGCTCACTGCTATACCTGTCTTGGAAGACAGCTTTCCTCGTAGCCATTACATCGGCCAGACGAGTCTCCGAGCTCAGGGCTCTTATGGTGGTTCTGCCCATACACTGTTGTTCCCAAAGACAAGGTGCAGTTATGACCACACCCGGCTTTCCTCCTAAGGTGGTTTTGGCCTTTCATGTTAACCACACTCAACGCGATGGGGACAACAATTGCACTCCCTGGACGTCTGTAGAGCGCTCGCATTTTGTTGAGTGGACAAAAACCATTTTGTAACATGCCCCAACTCTCGGTCGCAGGTAGCAGACCGAAGGAAAGGCCTACCTGTTTCCTCTCAGAGGATCTCATCTTGGGTGATGACGTGCACCCGCACTTGTTATGATTTGGCTCACATTTCCCCAAGCCACATCACCATGCATTCTACCAGGGCTCAGGCTTCATCTGCCGCCGTGCAATGAATACCATACCTTTACAGAGTGATCATCTGAAGCAGACGCTAACCACTTCCCATCAGGACTAAATCGGAGACACCTAACTGCTTGCGTGTGACCCTAAAAAAAACAACCATAGACAGCTTTCAATAGCTTTGCACCTTCATTGTGCGCTTAGGAGGAAATCCTAGTTTCCTTTTCCATTTTACACTGTGCTTGTAACAAAATGAAATCAAGTAAAAGACGGTTACTCACCTTTGTAACTGTTGTTCTTTGAGATATGTTGCTCATATCCATTCCACACCTGCCCTCCTTCCCCTCTGTCGGAGTAGCCAGCAAGAAGGAACTGAAGGGCGGCTGGGTCGGCAGGGGTATATATCCAGCGCCATAGCGGCGCCACTCCAGGGAGCGCCCAGCCGACCCACCGAGTGTTGCTAGGGTAAAAATCTTCCGATGAACGTGCACGCGGCGCGCGCACACCTAACTGGAATGGATATGAGCAACACATCTTGAAGAACAACAGTTACAAAGGTGAGTAACCGTCTTTTCCAAAAAGTGACTCCACTGGTCAAACACTGTTTTCCTATGAGCTGTGTAGGTACAGCATTGTTTGTTCTCCTTTTTTCTGTGCCATTTTGTTGCTGTGAAGAGCATTTCCCCCTTTCTCCCTGCCTGGTCACTGGGCTTTGAAGCTCTTTGGAGCAGGCCTAAAGTTTCCTCAGCACTTGTCACATCTAGGCTTTGCTCTGGCTCTAGGTTTAAAACACCTGAAACTGTTCGTACTCCTACGTCAGCCTTTACCCCTCCAAACAGGCTACTGTCTGGATATCTAAATAATGCCTGTTTTTTTCAGTATATTTTTTGCCAATGACTTCTAGCTTAGACGAGGAAAACAAATGTGCAGTTTTCCTTGCTTTCTGAACTACTGTTTACATTGCAAATCATCATGCTTTTCTGAAATTTCAACACTACTTTAGTTCCTGCCATAGGATGAACTAGCCCTCTAGGAGGGACAGGAGTTCAGTTGTGACCGTCAGGCTTAGCCCATTCACTCCCATAGGCAAGTAAGGATCACAGACCTGTGGATCCTCCCCTTAGGCTGGGGGGAGGTCCTTTAGCAGTGAGTGGGCAGCCCGCCCACTTCCTGGATACCAACAGGATTGGCGAGTAAGGATGGGGAGGAAGTACATGTGATTACAGAACAGGCCAGCTGGGGAACATAAGAACAGCTTGAATTCACTTAGAGACTCTTTCCCCTTAGCTTCTAGTTATAGGCTTGGGTAGGCAGCCTGCTGGGAATAGAAGGAAAGTTGCAGTTTAGGGAGAGAGAGCTACTAGGAAGACAGTTAAGAGCTTTCAAGTATGATGCAGAATGCCTGGGACAGAAAACCAGCAAGGAGCAAGAACCTACTGGTAAGAAAGGACCTGAAGCAATTAAGAATCTGCTGGTTGAGAAGCCTCGCAAAGGACTTTGAGCCTGGATGAAAGGGGAATCCCTGACAAAGGACTAACTGAGCTTGAGGCAGAAGGTGGGAAGGCTTTGAAAGTTGGTGTTTGTTAACGTCCCAGAAGGGGAGAGTTGCTGAGGAAAATTCCCACAAGATGAAGCTTTCTTCCCTGAAGAACAAGGAAACTAAGGCAGTAGATGGGGCTAATGCCAGACAGGTTAAGTGCTGCTACAATTGCTAACAAAGCAGCAGGATGTAACCCCATATTCTCCTGTGATAGGTGCATGCACAAAGTGCTGGTGAGTTAGAGGCATAGATCCAGATCCTGATCTTGGCCCTAAGTGCTCAGTGCTGTAATTCATGAATTAATGAGACAGCTACTAGGGAATGTAATCTGCCCTCCAAATGTCTCCTGTGGCACTTGGATTCTCTGAGAGTACTTGAAAGTGAATATCAGTCAGGCCTTACAAAACTATCTGCTGTAGAGTTTCCTTGATCCCCAGTGAGTTGGGCCTGCCTGATTTCTGTTGAAAGTTTCCATGGAATCTACATGTTCCTGCAGGACACTTTGGTTCTGCTCATGCTGCCTGAGAACTTCCACCCCACTCTACTTTAAATATTCCTTTGTATTCTGATAGCCTTATACAATATCTCATAAATGGACCCTTCCATCCCTAAACTTGTTTTACTAAACTAGATAAGAGTTACACAGATGCTGAGTTAATAATAGTGATATGTTGCCCTCATTGCAGATTATATCTAAGGCTTTTTCTCATTTACATTAAGGCCCCTTTACAGGGGTCTGGCAGAGTAGGCCTCTGTTGTAAATTCTTCTTAATATTTATGCTAGGAAGATTTTTTTTTTAAACAGAATTATGAAACACGTGGATTTGGGGTGGTTGCTGGTTATTAAAGAAATTCACTATTGAAGGAAATGAGAAAAAATAATTCTCTTGGCTATTGACTGAGAAATTTGGACAGCAGGAACAGAGTTTGGTAACAGTTTTTACCTTTCTCGGTACTTTTAATTAAGAAAAGCATAAGGTGCTTCTATCAAATTGTTTTTTGTTTTAAAATAAGCTTCTGGAGAAATGTAATTGTCTCATTTTTCAACTTACTTTTGAGAGACAAACTAGGTCTCTCTCTCCCTCTTTCCCTCCCTCCTTGTCTTTTTTTAAAAGCTTTTTTTAAAGCAAAATATGTTGATTTTTAATTTGAAGTCTTTTATATTTAAAAAGAAACTGAATCTTTGTTTGGGATATCTGCCTGTCTAAGGGTATCTGTTAGAAGTTAAGAATCCACAGAGGAAGATTATTATTAAACTTGTGATATGACTTTTTTATCAAAAGGAATAGTCAACAAAATAATCAACTGACTCTGACTTTTCATTCTCACTCATGAGAAACAATCACTCTAGAATACTTCATGATAAATATCAGAGGGGTAGCCACGTTAGTATGGATCTGTAAAAAGGGAAAGTGTCCTGTGGCACCTTATAGACTAACAGTGAATACCCACTTCAAAGCTTATGCTCCAATAAGTTTGTTAGTCTATAAGATGCTACAGGACACTTCGTTGCTTTTTAATGATAAATGTAAACTATTGGTTATGTCCTAGAACATCTTTATTCTGTCCTCAGGTATTACAAGCATTAAACCATTTATTTCTGTAATTACAAAGAGTATTGTGCTACAAATTCTACATAGATCTATAATTTCCATATATGTTCCCTTCATAAATCTGAGCTTGTGTTTGAGCCTAGCTGGTGATGTAATGTATTGGTGAATTAATATTTCATGTCTAGAGACCGAAATTCAAGCTAGGTCTCAAGTGTAAATAACGTAAGTCTAATTGTAGTTTCTTCCCTGTGTACCAACATTAATGCAAGAAGGATGTAAGTAAATATAGATCTTATTTGTGAGGCTCAATGTCCAAGTACAGAACAGTATGATTATCACACTCTGCTGAAAAGACTTCCAGAGTTAGAATAGCAGGTGAGTCTAGATTAGAATTGTGATACACTGATAAAACACTTGCCTGCATTATACCATACCTGTAAGAGCAATTAATTCCTCAATTTCAAAAGCACTAAATTAACCAACTATAGTATTTGAAACAAACAAACAAACCTGAGCTCATACCTCTAGTCTGGATTGAGTCGCTTTTACTAGATCCTATGAATGAAAACATTTCTTAAGATCAGTGTAATACAGTATAGAGAGAGAACAGCTTGCTGTTACATAATCACAATTGGTAGAAAACTTGAGACCTCTAATAGTGCCTCTGGATGAATCATTTTAGCAGTTAAGGATCAGATCACCTCAGACAACTTGCTGGTTAGGTAATACTTTTTCAAATAATTTTAAACTCAGTGGCAATTAGTATACCATCTCACTTACCTATTGTATGTCACAAGTCTTGCATTTAAGTTTATAGCTCAAAGAATAAAACATGCTTTTTACAGTGTATGTAGATTACATACTGATAGTTCTGCAGGAGTATGGCTGGGATCAGATTATTAGGTAGCTATTATAGCTCTATCACACTAGACATGGTTTAGCACTTCGATGACAATAGAAATGGAGAGGTAAGGGGAACTAATGCATAAGGCTACATCAGAAAGATGAGCACTCTGCATTATTATTCTTTATGATACAGTAGTGTCTAGAAGCCCCAACTAAGACTGGGACCCAGTTATGCTAGGCAGTGTATACACACTTATTTAAGCAGAGATTGTACTCAAGAGTTTGCAATCTAAATAGCCAAGACTAAGGCTGCGAGGGGGAACAGAAGGACGAAGGCACTTGTCCAAGGTCGGTGGCAAAGTTGGAACTAAAACCCAGGTCTCCTTTGTTTCAGGCCAATGCCCTAACCCTTGACTGTGCTGCCGTTCTTTCTCTGTAGAAATCTGGGTTGCTGACATTAATTAAGTTCATATATGGATATTTATAGTGAGCTCTGGCTGAATGCATGGCATTTTTATTTTACAGAGGTCAACAGCCAGCAAGACTTCAGGTGCTCCTTCATATAGCAGATGGTCCAGCTCACAGCCACATCAGGTAATACATGCTTTTTGAGGAGAACATGCACCGCACTGTATTATAATACCTGTAGGGGAACACAATAAGCACCATATGCTTATGCTGCTCTGTTATTTTTAAGTACTAACCAACTGTGGGTTCTGAGAGTTATCTAGTTTGCTTGACCCAAGTGGGCCAATTTGAGTGATGACATAAGCAGGCACAATGCCACTGAAATTGATGGCATTTCTGTGACAGGTGCACAGGCCCACTGATCACTTGGAGGGTCCTCGCAGCTGTGAATCACCTTCTCTAAGATGCCACTGAGTAGGGTGGAAGGAGCAGCAATGAAGGACAGTTCTGTCGCATTTCTTATGCTGGTAATGAATTTGACTCACTCTTTGGAGGTGATTATATCCCCAGCTGAGTTCAGTCATGTCACTATCCCTGCTACACCAGTGTTTTGCACCCTTCAAAACAGTAAATGAGAGAGGTAATATGATGGGTGACAGGGAAACTTAGGGACCCACTACAAACACAGACCCAGTGCTGATACAAAGAGCAGGGAAGCAATGAGACAGCAGCCAACTAGTGATGAAGTTGTTAGCAGCTTCACTTTTTTTTTTTTTACTGTCTTCCCCCTCCACCCTGAGTATTGAGAGGAGACCGTAGTCAATTCAGTCTGGTAGAACAGAGGGAAAGACTGTTGTGACTGTAGGCAGAAACATAATTTGGTTGCTTAAATGAAGGGTTGACTGGCTTAAAATGTAACCTTTTCCTTAGGAGGATCTCATGCAAATAAACCTGGGTGCTGGTTTGTTTTGATAAAGATACGAGTACATGCCCCTAGAAGAGGGGAAATGCCCAAGGTGGCTTTAGTTTTGCCGTTAACTGGGATTTGGCTTTACACAATTAAAAGTAGAGAGAGTTAAGAACAGAGCCCCATTTTTATTCAGGCCCTGAAACTTCAATATAAAGAAGAGGCTAGATAACATGTACTCTAGAGATTAGAAACAATCACACCATCCCCTTTGCTTTCTGTTGTTGATGAGCATGCATGCTTGTTGAAATGGAGAAGAATCTTGCTCTCTGCTCCTCATCAAATAGGATTATGGTTACTGCCTGCAGTGTGGCAATGAAGTGCACACATGCACATTTTCAAGGAAGTCCTATGACCTGTGTTATACTGGCAGTCAGATTAGATAACCACTTGAGTCACTTCTGGCCTCAAAATCTATGAAGCTGAAGTTGGGACTAGCCCAATGCCTGGGGTATATTGTTTGTGTGTCTGTTCACCTGAGTAGCTGAGAAATCAGAACTGCCTTTCCCCTTCATTTTGAAAGGTAGTGTGTTTTACTATGGAGATTTTTTTTTTTTTTTGTTATAATGGCTAGAGGTTTATCTTCGGAACCTGTTAGCCTTGACTATGCCTTTAGTAGGGAGGCTAAGTACAGGAAGTTGTCAACATATTCCCGTTGATGTGCACAGAGCAAACCCAGCAATGAATATTCTTCTCTCAGTGTATGAGTGCAACTCCCTCTTAATGTTAATAGGAGAGATGATCCTAAATCAAGAGAAGAATACCACTTTAACAAATCATATGGAACATATTTGGTACTCTATACACTTGATTTTCTTTTAAGCAGAGGGGAGGGGTGGAACATAAGCACACAGAGAGTGGTCGGTAGCATTAGAATCTTGTTGAAGCACTAGCAGAGTTCAGAGATTAATTACCAGGAATATTGTTTAAAAATATGCTTAGACCATCCTGCATCTGCTGGAGAAACCTGGTCCTATTATATTAAAACATGCCTGTGGTAATTCTTCTCCACCTACATTACACCCCCACATTGTAATCTTTCCCTTCCTTTGTCATCTGCACTCTAATCTTTCTTTCTCATCCATGTTTATTGTAAATCTTTGTCTTCTGTGTTTTGGGTTTAATAAGCTTATAAACTTGCTTGATGGAATTGGTATTTGCAAAATCCAACTGTGGGATGTCTGGCAGTGCTATGGCTCAGTTCAAGAGTCCTGATGCTGCTGTGCACTCATATTTTGAGATCAGCAAAACATTTTTATTGGATCATAGGTTTGTATTGTCTTGTCTCCTGCAAGAGATTATATATAGTTTACCTAAACGTTTTGAGAATAGTTTTCCAAAAAAGAACAAGATTTTAGTTCAAATTCATATTGTCTGTATATTCTTGAGCCTCGTGCAGTGAACTCAAGGCTTTTTCTGTATACGTCTTACAAAAATCCATGCAAAAATCTAATAGAACTACTCAACTGAGATCTTTGATACATCTAAGAAATGTTAAAAGTTAAATTAACTTCCCTTCCTCCACCAAGTTTTCATTTTAAATTTCCATATGTGTGTGAAGTTAGAGGGCACATTGGGTGAGAGATTTAAAGGGATTCTACAGGCGGGTCAATGAATTTGGGAAAACGTGCCACTTTCAGTGACACAGTTTGCTTTGTGCAAATGTAATGAACTTATACGTACTTATATTCTATATTGGATAAGATGAAACATGCTTCTCTACCTCAAATGCACTATCTAGAGAGATTTTTAATAAGTTCCTTTTAACTCCTGGCTCTGGGTGAGTGAGTGGTAATGCAAGTTTAATAATTTTGATGGGAAGCAATGTGTGTACTTTTTTAGCTCCTGGAGCCAGGGCCAGTGTCTTGTTACAGAAGATGCCCTTGGAGTCTGATTAAGATGCACCTTCTGACTATAGAACCTGTAAGATGTGTAAGGCTGCCCTCTTCTGACTGTCTCAGAAGTGTGCCACGTTTTCTGTTTCATAAATTTTGTCAGAATGATCGACTAACATCAATAGTTGGATAGTTAAAAAAGATTGATTCCAGAAGTTCAACAATAAGCTTACGAAGCTATAAAAATCCATATATGTGTATCTATATTAAACTGACTGTCAATAAATGTCTTTATTGCTTGGGGACATTTTAAGACCACTCCTGATTTCAACAACTAGAATCAGTGATAGTTCAGTGGCAACAGTGATTTCCATAAGTTAAGACTGCTAATAACACCTATCTTGGTTTTATTTGTGGGATATTAATTTTAAAGAGGGGACTGATACCTGTCCCATTAAATACATTTCAGATAGTACAATGTGGCATTACGTCGTGTTGTGATGGAATGACTTTGTGATAACAGCATGCAGTATGTGTCCTGACCAAATATGTCATACTGGCTGTGGTATTCCAGGATCCTGGTCTGACTTAAGCTCAGTGGAATCTCTTGATGTGTCAGTGGGACTGCAGCAGTTTGTCTGGAGGCTTTGAGGCTAATTTAGTCCTTACATGGTACTTTCCAGACTGTGTGCATGCCCATTGGAGGTGCAATTGGCTGTTACCACTAATGCTGGTGAAGGAAGCAGTTGGAGAAGTGATGCCTGTCCGGCATGATGATCCAGTTGATTTCTAGCACAGTGTTTATTTCAAGAAGTAGGACTGCATCTGGAGTAAGCCTCCTACAGTGGTATGTCCCCAATGGAACAACCTGCTTGTCTCATCAAAAGTTTTTAGCTATGCTACCAGTGTTAGACATGAGGTGTTAATAGTATTGTAGTTCAGCTGTCAGTAGCAGTGCTCCTAATGTCCAATGACATTGGCACCTGCCTTCCCTCACTAGTAGTGCTTTTAGCACTGGATGCTAGACACTCTTGCCGAAGTGTAACAGGTGGAGAGTGCACAGAGGAGAAATGGGTAAAGGGGAAAAACAATGGCAAAGAATAAGAGAAAAGTAAAGAGGACCAGGGTCAACAGGAAAGGAAGTAGAAAATTAGAATGAAGATAAAGAATTTTTCCCTGCCTAATGCTTCTTTTAGGTCACTAGCAAAAGACACTGTCTCTACGAAAGGCCATTTAATGGTTCAGGAAGAGATAAGAGCAGTAGGCCAGGTGACTCAGCTCTCATCTAAGGTAACTACCTGTGCTGCCATTGGCTACACTGCTGAAACAAATCCACCTAACTTCCCCACCCTGAAGTAGAAGGAATAGGCTGGTTAGGAAGGCAAGAGTTTGTCTGACTGTGGACTGGTCTACACTACGGGGAAAAATCGATCTTAGATACACAACTTCAGCTACGTGAATAATGTAGCTGAAGTCGAATATCTAAGATCGGATTACTCACCCGTCCTCACCACGCGGGATCGATGTCTGCGGCTCCCCCTGTCTATTCCGGAACTCCGTTGGGGTTGGTGGAGTTCCGGAATCGAAATAAGTGCGCTCAGGGATCGATATATCGCATCTAGATGAGACGCGATATATCAATCCCCGAGCAATCGATTGTAACCCGCCAATACGGCGGGTAGTGTAGATGTAGCCTCAGTCAGATCGTGGGCTGCCTTTTTTCACTCTTAGGCAAGATGACAGGACTTCAAAATGCTTATGAAATATTTTGCCCATCATGGATAACTGTCCATGTGGACCTTGCCGTTGATTAATGCACTTTGATCTAATCCTCTCTAGTCCACTTTCAAAGGGGACTAGATCAAAGCACTTTACTGAACTGTTAATGCACGTCAGCAGGGTCTACATGGAGAGTTAGTCTGCAACAGGCTGATGTGGGGTACATTCACAACCCAGCTTGCCACAAACTAATGTCTGTGCAGACAAGTCCAAAATCTCCTGAGTCTTATCCACTGGACCACTCTGCCTCTTCTAATTGAGCAGGCTGTTCTATTCTGACCAGCACTACTGAGGTGATTCAACATCTCTACAACTTGGTTCATTTTGTTTTAGAGTAATATTTTGGGATGAGGTGATAAGTGGCTCATCTAAGTATGCTGGACATTAGGTGGGCAAAATCACTTGGTTCCTATTGAAGTTAGTGGACTGAGAGCAGGCTCAGGCCCCCATGCCTTTAAAAGAAACACTAGCAGACAAGAGAAAAGAAATGGAGTTGCCACTTGGCAAAACACTTCTGTATAGCTGATGGCACCACATGACATCACAATGCAAGTTTCATCCTACAGTGTTGGTTTTAACAGTCACAAAGCTTTAGAAAGAAACTTAAACTTCTATCCAAATACAGGCTTCTTACTTCTGGTAGCTTCTCTGGGTTGGGGGTAAATGAGAACATGCAGAGGTAAACTGTTCTCTCTGTGCCACGTGGTAAATCCTGTCAAGGCTATTCTGCTACCTCTCATTCGCTCACCAAAACGATACCAATGGAGACGTGTCCACAAGTAGTCAGAGCAGAATAGCTACCTGGATCTAGTGTGATAACTTTGGAGAGCATAAGTGATACATGCTTTGCAGAAGGCAAAGCAGCTTGACTCTGGATGTAGGAGCCTTAATTTATAATTTCTGGGTTTTGTTTGTACAATAACTATATTATAGTCTTCTACCTTTTGACGCTATACACTGCAAATCAGCTATGCTCAGATCATTAGGAAAAAGCTCTGGTCCTAGAATTGCTTTTCTAATTTTAGTATGGTTTTAAATTATTATGCAGAGATCAGATGTAATGAGGTGGGCTAATTCCCCCAGATTTCAGAACACTGTGTTAACTGGAAAACCGAATAAACATGATATGGAGACAATGCATGTATAGAGCTCTGGATATTTTAGCAAATATAATTTTTTCTATGCCTGAGTGATACAATCCTGGATTTCTTTTACAAATATGAGGGGAAACTACAATGATCTTGGTGTCTAATTTGTGCTGCAAAAGTCAGAGGCCATTTGTATTATATTGCACTTATAACAATCTATTGAACGTTGTTTTCTAATTTAGTTAATCTTAAAATGAGCAGAAAAAAGACCACTTAGAATATTAAAAAATACTTTTCTGCACAGGTACTACAGAAGGAAATTTTTTAGCCTAGGTAATGTTTTTGATTCTATTCGTTATTACCTAATTATTTTGACTGCTGAATACCAAATTACTGTATTATACCACCTATGCATACAACATGCTTGAGGATGTAGAGAGAAGTTGAGGGAAAGAGATTAGTGATGGCTCTGGTTAAGTATATGGTGGTAATCACTTTTGACATTTCCCAAAATATCTTTTACAGCACCTAATGACAAAATAACTTTAACTATTTCTTCTATGGGGCAAGTCTTATAGAACTTAATAGGGATGAAACTAACAGAGTTCTACAGAATTATTTTAAAAAAACTTATAGGTTATAATTTTTCACTGCCTTGCACCTGCGGCAGGCACTTAAAGCTGTACATCCTCTGTAGAAATATAAATGTCTACAAAAGGAGTGAAATGGTTAAGAATCAGCTTGACAATGTGTTCGTGTGACTGAACATCCTTTCCAGAGAGTCCTTAAAACAAACAAATGGAAGTAATTACTTTACACAACATGCAGTCAACCTGTGGAACTCGTTGCCAGGGGATGTTGTGAAGGCCAAAACTACAACTGAGTTCAAAAATGAATTAGATAAGTTGATGGAGGACAGGTCCATCAGTGGATATTAGCCAAAATTGACAGGGATGCAACCCATGCTTCAGGTGTCCATAAACCGCCAACTGCTAGAAGCTGGGACTGGATGGTAGGGAATGGATCACTCGAAACTGCACTGATCTGTTCATTCCCTCTGACGCACTTGCCTCTGTCAGACAGGATACTAGGCTAGATGGACCATTGGTCTGATCCAGTATGTCTATTTGTGTGCTCTTCCTATAGAATTTTGTATTGCAGAAATTAAATTCTTTACTAAGGGAATCCACTATTTAAAAGAGTAGAATTATTTCCAACTTTATATTTAAAGAGAGGGGAGAACTGGCCCTCAGTGAAATAAATTCACAAGGTCCAAACATGGATAGCTATTTAAGCCAACACTGTTTAAACAGGTCATGACTCTAGATTTTAATATCTTTCCGTTACACTCATCAGACAGTATTCTTGATGTCTATGCAGGCTAACAGCAAAGGTTAGTTGTACTTCACAGTAATATGTAAAATGAGACATTTGACAAAAATAGGTCATTTGGAAACCACCTGCAGAGTATTCAATAAATTGCAGGTTGTCAACCTTGAAGCCATTGACCACTTTTGAAGAGTAGAAAAAATATGGACCACCAGCCATTTATTAACATACTCCTAATATGTCAGCAGTTCATTACAATTCCATGAAAAATTAAATTGAAAGTGATAGTGATGTATTTAGTTATATTGTAAATTACAGTGGCTGTTCCTTAATGTGGTCAGTCTGGTTCAAGAGGTAATTGAGAGTACAAGTTATAATCTTCAACTGTATTGCTGTGTAGCTCCAGAGTGCTTTGGAGAGCCCATACCACGTTTTTGGGTGGGTCGGAGAAGGGAGCAGAAAGAGCTCATCTACTCAGGATGGCTCGGCTCTGCCCCCTCCTGTCTTGTGAGTAGTGGATTGGCTCTTTTCTGCTCCTCCCACCTCTCCTCTCTGTCCCCGCAGGCTTAGGTTGGGAAGGGCAGGGGATTGAATGGCCTCTTCTGGATCCATAATCCCTCCAGATCTGAAAGGTGGGGGTGAAGAACCATTCTTGGAAACTCTCTCCCCAGGCCTGGAAGGTGGGAGGAACTTCCAGAGCTTCAGGAAGAGCAGAGGTGTGCTGGGGAGCAAGGATAGATATGGTGTGTACACAATGAATGTGGGGTTGGGTGTAGGGACAGATTGGAGAGGTTGTGAGATACAGGACAGGACTAGTTAGTGGGGAGGGCTAGGAAACAGCCATGGGCTGAGGACACAGAATTGTGTGTTGTGTGGGTTGTTGTGTTTTTTTTTTTAGGGTTTAGAGTATAGATGGTTCAGTTGCCTGTCATGCAAAGGGCTTGTTAGAACATTTAAAACCCCCTCCTCCCTTTCATATGAAAGGAAGTGAGACTGGTTGATTCGCACAGATGCTTTTAATAACATAGCAGTGACCGTAGTGCTTCAAAGACTTGTATGGTTAATTTTCAGGCAATCAATTAGTAGACCAACAAAAACTTATCTACAGGTAGTTAATCACTGCAGGAAAAAAACTCCTTCCTTAGGATAAGGGTGTATGTTTGAGTAATAAAAAAATACTTTCTTCTGTGACTATCATGGCATGTCTGGAGCTTACTTCTTTATGTAGCCTAATTAAGTTGTTTACCTTGTAGCATTAGTGAAATTGTGATCTATAAATCCCAAACTAGAGATGGAAAATACCTCTTAAGAGCATAGAGGTCAGATTCTCAAGAGGTATAACCCCATTGACTTTAATGTAGCTAACTTACATCTGCTGAGGAATTGTCGCTACACAGAGTTCATCTCTCTGCTGCTGCCTCTGCCAGTCAGGATCATATCAGATATTAAAGTGACAGTAGAATTTGTCTGGTTAAAAGGCCCCCGCATATCGGAAGATTGATAGTCCATTGTAGAACCTGTTATCCCATACTTGGTACTACAAAAATCTCACTTATTCATAATTGCTACACTAGTAAAGATAGGCTTTACAGGGCCATCTGTCCTCAGACCTCAGGGCATAGTGATCAGCAGCTAAGATCAGGAAGAAACCACATGCCTGCACCTGAGATCAGATTTTCTCTGTATTAAAACTTTGTAGTATCTCGTGTGTTAACTGGGGGTAAGTAAGTGTTCCTTTTTTATCAGTGATGCCTGAAATGCATTATGGAAGGGTTTTTTTCACCCTTCTGAAGCAAGTTTAGTCTGTCAGACCAAATATCAGACTACAGTAGGTGGACCATAGATCTGCTTGCATATGGCTATTCCTATGTCCATATCAGAATCCTTAGTGCTACTCTACTTCATCTTCCTATGGTGGAAATAAGTAAGTGGAACAAAGATCTTCCCAGTGAAGAGCCTACTGCTTTCAGAGATGTTGTATAGTCTGCACCCTACCCTTGAAGTTTTTCTGCTTCTAAGGGAAGTGCCTCCTGTGGATTCCTAGTGCTCTAGTAATAGAATAGTTGGGTTGGAAGGGACCTCAGGAGGTCATCTACTCTAAGCCCCTGCTCAAAGCAGGACCAAGCCCCAGATTTTTACCCAGGTTCTCCAAATGGCCCCCTCAAAGATTGAGCTTACAACCCTGGGGATAGTAGGCTAATGCTCAAACCACTGAGCTATCCCTGGTCAGGCACTCTAGGACTTCTCCTGAAATTCCCCCTGCAGCAGAACATGCCTGTACATATCATCTCATCTGTAACTTTGTTTCCCATTGATCTGTGATTTCAAGTGATTTGATATGTTGGCCTTAGCATTCTTGTATAAAGTAGCTAGTTCTGGATGGGTTCAAAACATACTTAATTGTATAAATTTTGAACTCTACCCTGAAAGACTTTGAGTGTGGTGGGATTTTTGTTCACATTTTTTAAGTTTGTCATTGGAATATTTACTTAGATTTTCAAACGTCACAGTAAATTCATTGATACTAGAAGCCTGAGTTTTAATTCCAGTTTGTGAATGAAATCTTTGTGCTAATAAACTAAAATGGGAAGTAAAGAGAACACAGGAAAGGAAGTGCACTTGATAATGCGGGTCTGTAAACCTAGCTATTCATTTCATTTCAAGTCTACACATGCAAATTTACTAGATAACTTTTTTCTCATTCTAACTTCAATAAATATGGAGATCTGTAATCAGTATGGTAAGTGGGTGATTAGTGACTACCAAGTACTAGTGTGTGAATTTATCTGAATTAAATTGCTGAAAGGAAAAAGCTTTTTGCAGTATTGTAGCAGTGAGGGCCCAGGATATGAAAAAGACAAGGCAAGTGAGGTAATATCTTTTATTGGACCAGTTTCTGTTGATGGTGGAAGGTACCAGCTTTCGAGCTACACACAGTTGTTCTTCAGGTCTGGGGAAGGACGCAGAGTATCTGAGAAACAAGCTATTGAATGGACTGAAATAATGAAAACAGGAATTTTGTAACAGACATTGGAAATATTCACAAAATTTTGATTATGAAGGTAAAAAGAGAAGTTTCTTTGGATTCTTCTGCCATTTGAATATGTCATACATTCCAAGGCCAGAAGGGATCCTTATAATCTAGTCTGACCTCATGTATAACACGGGCCAATTTTCCCCAGAATTATTCCTAGAAAAACATCTAATCTTGATTTTTAAAATTGCTAGTGATGGAGACTCCACCACAACCCATGGGAAGTTGTTCCAATGGTGAGTTACTGTCACTGTTAAAAATTTACACCTTATTTCCAGTCTGAATTTGTTAAGCTTCAGCTTCCAGCCAGTGGATCACGTTCTACCTTTCTTGGCTCGATTGAAGAGCCCTTTATTAAATATTTTCCCCAGGTAGTTACTTAAGTTGTGATCAAGTCGCTCTTGAATCTTCTCTTTGTTAAGCTAAATAGCTGAAGCTCCTTGAGTCTACACATGTTTTCTAATCTTTTAATCATATTGGTGGCTCTTCTCTGAACCCTCTCCAGGTTTTGAACATTGTTCTTAAACTGTGGGCACCAGAACTGGACACAGTATTCTAGTATAGCAGTTGCACCAGTGTCAAATCATACTTGGGATGCTCCTGTTTATGCACCCCAGGATTGCATTAGCCCTTTTGGCCACAATATTACATGGGGAGCTCATGTTCAGCTGATTATCCAACACCACTCCCAAACCTCTTTCAAGTCACTGCTTCCCAGCAGAGACTTTCCCTGTCCAGTAAGTATGGGCTACATTATTTATTCCTAGATCTATACTGTGACGGGGCAAGGCCAGATGGCTATAGTAAAGTACTGGGAGACAGATATATTAGCCACAGGGTAAACAAATCCCTGTTACCAGGATAAGCAAATGGCAACTGCTGCAGGTCAATTAAGACACCTAGGCCAATTAAGATCTTTCCAGAAGGCAGATAAGACAGATAGGTTGATTGGGATACCCGAAGGCAGTTGGGCTGGTTGAAACTAGTTAAAAACTTCCCAGTTAGTCGGGTGGGCGTCAGGAGCTGTAGGAGAAAGCCATGCTGTTGGAGAGACTGAGCAGCATAAACCATATCAGGCACAAGGAAGGAAGCCCTGAGGTAAGGCTGAAGTAGATATTGAGGAAGTGGGGGCTACTGTGGGGAAGTGGCCCAGGGAACTGTACTCATCCTCTTTCTAAAAGGTTAGCTATCGTATCTGATACTATTAGGGTCCCTTGGCTGGAGCCCGGAGTAGAAGGTGGGCCTGGGCTCCCCCCTTCGCCTCCCACCCCGATTAATCACTGAGAATGGGAGACAACAGAGACTGTGCAAAGTAGCTTTTCCTCACCTCCCTTGCTGTCTTATGATGAAAATGGCTCAGTAGACTGTGAACCTTGCTTCTAGAAAGAGAATGGCTATGTGAAGGGCCACAGTGAGCCTCTGAGGCTAGCGAAATCTGCCAGGAAATGCAGGACCCATTGAGATAAGGACACAGCTTTGTCACAATACATTTGCATTAAAACTCATTGTATGTTTGAGCCCAGTTTACCAAGCAGTGCATATTGCTCCATATCAGTGACTTGTCCTCTTCATTATTTACCACCCCTCCAATTTTTTCTCCTCTGTAAACTTTATCAGTGATAATATTTTCTTCCAGGTCGCTGATAAGTGTTAAATTGTGTAGAGCCAAGAAACTGATCAGTGTGGGACTCCACTGGAAACAAACTCACTCAATAACTGTTCTCTATTTACAGTTATATTCTGAGACCTATTAGTTAGCCAATTTTTAATCCATTTAATGCGTGCTGTGATAGTTTTATATCATTCTAGTGTTTTAATCAGAATGTCATGCAGTACCAAGTCAAATTCCTTAGAGACGTCCAAGTTTATTACATCAACATTATTGTCTTTGATCAATCAAACTTGTAGTCTCCTAAAAAAAAAATGATCAAATTAATTTGACAGGATCTGTTTTCCATAAAGCCATGTTGATTTCCATTAATTATATTAGCCTCCTTTAGTTTTTTATTAAATCCCATATCAGCCACTCCATTATCTTACCCAAGATCGATGTCAGGCCAACAGACCTATAATTACCTGGGACATCCCATTTACTCTTTAAAAACTGGCACATTAGCTTTCTTCCAGTCTTCTGGAACTTTGTCAGTGCTCCAAGACCTTTTGAAAATCAATATTAATGGTACAGTGACCTCCACAGCCACCTCTTTCAAAACTCTTGGATGCAAATTACTTGGACCTGCTGATTTAAAAATGTCTAACTTTAGTAGCTTTTGTGTAATATCCTCCAGAGTTATTAGTGGTATGGGAAGAGTGTTATCACCATATAATGAGTACATAATCTCTTGTTTTTCTCCAAATGAAAAACAGATTTATTGAAAATTTCTGCTTGTTCTGAAATTTTATTTATAATTTTACCATTTCAATCTGGTAATGGACCATTATCATTGTCAGGATTCTTTTTGTTCTTAATATTAAAAAAAACTCCTTATTGTCCTTAACTCTGTTGTCCATAGATTTCAGTGTGTCCCTTTGCTTCCCTTACCACTTTTCTACAGTTCCAGACTTCTGATTTATATTCAGTACTGTCAACTTCCTCTTTCTTTCGTTATACTATATTTATTTTTTTACAGCTCCCCTCTAAACCAGGTTGCTATGTTGTGTGTGTCGTGTTGGGATTTTTTTTTGTTTAACTAGCACAGCCTTCTTTCTCAAGTGTGGTGGTGTTTTTTTGGGGTGGGGGGTAGGGGATGGGATTTAGCAAGGTGTCCTTAAATGATTCCCAATTATCATTCACATTTTTCTGATTAAATTATTCCTTCCAGTTGTATTGGCTCATAATCACTTTCAGCTTTGTGAAACTGGCTCTATTAAAGCAGTGTGTGTGTGTGTGTGCGTGTGTGTGCGTTTTTTAAAAAAAAAAAAGTCTCTCCTGGATTTTATTCTGTTTGCACATTGTAAATGTGATCAAATCATAATCACTTGTACCTTAGCTATCATTAATGTCTTAGTTCTGTGTTCTTCTCCTCTTTATCTGCTAGAATAAGGTCTAATATCAGATTTCCCTGTGTTTGTTGCAATACTTCTTTGAATTAGGAAATTGTCCTTTATAATGTTTAGACATTCCAGTGATTGTTTTAATACTGTCAGAGCTCCTATCCACTCCACTTTAAATTCTTTAAAAATCTGCTTCTTCCAGGAGACCCACAAACACTAACCTGTCATTATGCCAACACCATACCCACTCAAAATATGTATCTCTATCCTTAGACCTTGATTTGTGTAAACTCCTAAAAAGGCAGGGATTGTCTTAGTGGCTTGTACAGGGTGGGGCTTACTGTTGGCACTTGACAATAAGTAATGATAAATTAATTGGCCAGAAGAGTATAGGAGCTTCATATGGAAACTCATTGCACATCTGACTGTCATGATCCATGGGTTTTGAACGTAGGTCCATAGGATTCCTGGAGGTAGTTATGCTCCAATTCTCTACCTAGCAGCTTACTGGTAGCACCTAGAACTAGAATTCCTTGAAGCCTGGCTTAGGAGGCTCTACCTCAGGCTCCAATTTGTGGAACATTGAAACTCCTAATTGGCCCAATCCCCCTATTTACGCTAGAAGGAGGAACAGAAAGTCATCCATCCAGGCTCTACCCTGCTTTGGACTGCTTAGCCAGCACTACCTGCTTTTGTTTCTGGGTCCTGGCCTTCTGGTTTCCTAACTCAGCCTGATTCCTAGCATCTAACTTGTGATTCTTGACCTTGGCTCCTAATCTTCTGGTTGTGAACCCCAGCTGGAGTGGGGACTTGGACCCCATCCTATACTAACCACTATGCCCATTTGCCCACATTCCAGCCCTGACAGTTTGTATGGACCACACAGTAATCCTCAAGGGTGTGGTCCTGGTACAGGAAGTGGTCACTATGCCACCACTGAAAATTTGTTCTTTTAACCAGATCTTCACAGAATTCTTTGGCTTTATCCTGTCCTCAGAAGGAATCAAGATGGACCCATGCAAGATGCAAGCTGTCTGTGACTGGGCAGCTCCCTGCAATACATGCACCTCCAATGTTTTCTGGGTTTTTGAAATTTCTATCAAGATTTCATTCCAATTTTCTTTTAATCAAACCAAATCCCTCACTACTTTACTCCAGGGAAAAAAAAGCCCAGTTCTGTTGGTCCCCCCCGAGGCCCAACATGCATTTGAACAGGTGGAGCTTGCCTTCACTGCTCTCCTATTGGCCCATCCTGATCCCACACAAGGTTTTGAAGTGAAAACTGATGCCTTCAGTATAGCGATGGGGCAATACTCTCCCAAAGACCTGGATCTGAGCAAGTGTTGTACTCGTGCCTATTATTCAAGAAAACTTAGCCCCACCAAACAAAGCTACAAGATCCTGGATAAAGAACTGCTGGCAATTAAGTCTGCCTCTTTAGAGTGGTGACATTGTTTAGAAAGGGACCCGTCATCTTGTCCAAGTATTTACCAACCATAAAAACCTGAAGTGCTTGTGCAGGGCCAAAGCCCTGAACCAGTGGCAACTCCAATGGGCCTTGTTCGTCTCACAATTCAACTTTGCCATTAATTTGGGACCAAAAATGGCAGGGCGGACACCCTGTCCCAAAAGGGAGAATAGGGTACTGACCCACGATGCCTCAGCCATCTACGGGCCCGCATTCTTCACCTCAGAACATCCTTAGTGCAGCTCTCCACCAGGATCTATACAAACTGATCCATTCTGCCTCTGGGATTCTGCCCAATGGTCATCATAAATGAAGAGCTGCACTATACCTGGGATGGAGTCATGTTTCCAAATGATCGTATTATGCTCCCCTGGTTCCTGCAAGAGTGGCAGTCCTATGTTATGTCATGCCCCTCTCCTTCCCCCCCTCCCCCCATGGCAGGATACTTTGGCCTTCTAGTTCTGAACTCTGTCTGGCATTGTGACCTGGTGCCCTGCCGTACCCTAACTGCAAGTCCTAGCTGCCTACGTTCCAGCCCTGATGGTGGCCTGTGGAACACACATCCCAGAGCTGTAATGCACTGCTTCTGCTTTAATTATCTGGAATATTTCTCCCCATCTCCCATCACCTCGTACCATGCAACAGAATTATACAGATATACAATAGCAAACAGCTACGTGGTAGTTCATACTGTGCTCCCTGGTTCCAGTACCATCTGGTTTATCAACATTAAATATGTATAGAAAGCTTTATTTAAGGTAGATGCCATGTTCATGTGATTTGCTCTTGATTATACATATAAATGTTGTGCCAAAATATTTATGTAATTACTTTAACTTCATTTTCTGTAACACTTGAGTTTCTGATTTAAGCCGACAGAAACAAGGCAATTAAGAATCAAAGCTTTCACTGTATCCTTCAGCCACTTATTTGGGCCTGGCTGTTAGCATGAAGAGTCATATATACATTACCTTATTCACTGTATAATTTGGCGCAATATACTGAAAACAAAGTCTTAAGTCTGATTTCCAGTGTGTCACACGATTAAAATAAACATTAATTTTAATTAACTTGTGTATTGTGCTGAATAAATAATGACATTTTGAATTAGATTTTTATATTTAATTTGCTTGATTCAAAAGTAGAAGGAAAAAACTACCAAATCTTTAAAATACAGTGGGTTGGTTGGTTTGTTTTTTTTCCCCCCACATGTAGAAAAGATGTTGTATCAGTGTATTGTTGCCTGTCTTCTTTTGGGGGGATGGTTGTAAAATAAGTAACTTAATAAGTAAGGTTGCCAACTTTCCACTACATGGACACTACAGGCTCGGTCCCCATCTTCCGCCAGGACTCACCTGCCACCTGCAGGGCCGGGCTGGGAGGAGCTGACTTGGAGCCTCTCTGCCTAATCGGGGCACAGAGGAGAGGGGTTCAGGGGTTGATCCCTGGAGTGAGGGGCCAGAGAGAGTCAGGGCTCTGGAAGGCTGAGAAGCCCCATTGGGCCATCCCAGACGGCAAGCCTGGCTGCCGGCCCTGCTCCTCAAATGCTGCGCATGGGAAGGATCGCTTCCCCTGGCGTCACCAGTACCTATCTCTCTTGCAGAGCCGAGAGCTGGTTCCTCAGATTAAGATTCTCTCCACCAGCTGCTCTTCCTGCTGTCCATATGACAGAGGCCAGTTACTGCAGTAACTGGACTTTCAGTGTCCAGTCAACAGTACTGACCAGATGCTGCACAAGTCCCCTTTCAACTGGACTTTACAGTCAAAAACTGGACACCTGGCAACTCTATTAATAAGCCTTCTAGTTACTAACTAGTAGAAGCTATGCTGGACTTTGCAATGCTACTGCTAACATATGAAACCTTTCCACTATAGTTACAAGTTTTAAAAATCTATATCTTGACAGTCATAAGACTGTTCCTTCAGATCCAGTATGAAGTACAGTAAGAGGAAACCATAGGAGCCCATACGTTTAGGTGTAATATGAGAGATTTCTATAAATCAGAGTAGTCTGTTTTCTGAGTTAACTAGTTTACTGCTTGGTCCTGTGCTGCAATTGTGTGTGCCTTTTTGAAGGGTCAGTGCTTTAGATTGTCAGTAGGAAAGAACAATGTATATGGTACGCAGGATACCATTGGAGGTATTTTTGCTCTGGCAGGGTGTACGAGAAACAAGTATGAAACAGGTAATGTCATTTTTTTATGTTTAATACATTTTTCAATTTTTTTGATGTATGAGGAATAAAAAGGGATGTTTATCCAAGGTTCTAGTTGTCCCTGCTATACACTGCAACAACAAAATTAAATCACCCACATAATACCAAACTTCCCTCGTGATACTGCTCCAAATTTGATTTTCCTCAAAAAGTGTGCCTCTGCAGCAGTGTGTGTAAATAGATGCACCGTGCAGCATGTCTTGAAAGCCAATAGATTTGGAATATTAGAGATGTGAAGGGGGAAGCCTATTCTAGGCTCACAGAGAACTTGACTGACAGCTCTCTTTCACACCAAGTGAGAGCAAGCTCCAATGCCTTTGGTGATCCCATGTGTGTCAGTATGGCACAGGGAGAGAGGTGCTCTCTCAAGTAGCAAGGCTCCAAGACATTTAGAGCTTTATAAATCAAAACTAAATACCATAAAATAGAACACCATAATGATGGTCAAAGCAATTTCCACTGAAGAACGAAGCCAGCATTCACAATACATTGAATTTTGATCTCTTTCTAATATCCCCTCAGATTGCATTGGAGATGGAAATTATTGCACTCCCTTTTCCTTTTCTATCCTATTCGTATAGAAATTCAATAAACAGCTACAAATTACAGTTAGAAAATTTGATGTGCTTTAATGAGCTTTTCACCACTCTTGTTAGCCCTGCAGCTTTTTGTGGTTTCTCACTCCTAGTAAAATATATCTTTAATATTCTCTGTTTTTTTTGGCAATTCTTGTTGCTTGTACAATGACTCAGGAGCCACAATTCACTGCATTTGCAGCTGAACGGAATCCTTAAAGATGGATGATCCCAATGGATACTACAAGAAGGCGAAAGGTTTAAATGGCAAAAAAATTCCATTCAGCCATATGTGCATATCACTATGACCTGAGGAAGAGCTCTGTGAAACCTAAAAAACACCAAGAGGGTGATTTAATAAAAGGTATTACCTCACCTGCCTTGTCTCTCAACACATACCATAGTTTATTAACTTAAGCTTTGAATTATGTATAATCCTTGACTGCATGCTTACAGGCCCAAATGCCCAAGACTATAAATAAATGTCTTTTAAAAAAAAACTATTGGGGGGTGGATTGTACAAGTTCACCAGAAAAACTGAAACCAAAATATCTTTTTGTCCATAAAACATGTAATGGTTTGATTCTCCCACAGTTTCAGTCATTCACATTTTGGTCATTTTAACTTGTAACAGTCACTTTTGGGTTCAGATATGCCAGTGAGACCATAATATTGTGGCAATTGTATTTTTAAACATACTTGGCTTCCTGTTCAGCTAATATGTTGCAAATTTCAGCTGCCTGTGGTAATTTAGAAACACAGCATGGCATATTTTTATTCCCAGGCTATTTTCCTCTTTGCAAGAATTTATTATTGTATGATTTCATTTTAATAGTTCTCCTAAAAAGGAACTTTAAAGACAATTCCAAAAAGCCTTAGTGGCTTATTTATGGGTTTGCTTGTGATGTGGTGTACTAATGTGAACAGAATCCTAGATGCATCCTGGCAAACAAATGAGTACTGAAAGTTTGGTGTTAATACAAAAACATGCATACACAATACGCTAGGTAATGCATGTGAAGGAAACAGATGACAGGAAAGAAAATTCAAAGTGAAGGCTGTGTTTTTTGTCTTTAATTCAGCCTGGTTTGCTTAGGTATCTAAGCACATATAGTGGAAAGGTCATTTGGTTA
The DNA here is from genome assembly GCF_003597395.2 of Chelonoidis abingdonii. Classification (NCBI taxonomy): domain Eukaryota; kingdom Metazoa; phylum Chordata; order Testudines; family Testudinidae; genus Chelonoidis; species Chelonoidis abingdonii. Next base: position 77,854,441 of record NC_133770.1, read on the forward strand.
TTTGAAACCACTGCAATACTCAGTTCCTGCTTAGGCATAATGGGACTTGTAAGGACATAGTGTCATTCTTCATGTCCGATGTCCTAGCTAATATCATTTGTCAGATTTTATCTAGCTTACTATAAATGTAGATCTTTAGAAAAATGTTAGTCTGTATGTTCTGTTAGTGTAACTTCATTTTATATATATAATATAAATCAGAAAAGAGAATCTTCATACTGAAAGGAACGGAAATGTAGGGAAAGAAACCTACGCTGCACCAGAAGGGATGTTTCAGTCTATATATAGAAGTATATTTTCAGAATATTTAGATCAGTTTATTGACACTGTAATGACTCTCTCAGATTCTCTTTTGCCGAAGCATGATTGTGTGCTTAGTGATGTACTCATGCCTGTTGCTTAAAACGCTTAAAAAATATTACTTTTGATTAATCCTAGTATGTATGTTACTTTTACATAGAGAAAAATAGCATCTTAGCACCTAGTCCTGTGCACTGCCCTGAATACGTGTTGTTTGTAGTAGCCTCTTCATGCCCTACTTTTGTTGTAGTGCACAACCAAGGTAGCCGTGATCACTCAATATACTATATTGTGCTACATGGTGGTTGCACCCCTTCTGCCCTAAAAGTACTGACTTAGTATTACAGAAGCAGCGTATTGAGGGCATATCTTTATACAGCCCCAGGCTTAAATTTGACAACGCATATTGTGTCAGACTTTTTCTTTAACTAGGCATTAAATATATTGGACACATTCCACATTGATTTGCCTCCAGTGCTACCAGTGGGGGTTGCACAAGATGTAAACACAGAATCTGCTTGTTACGTGCCTAAGTGCTCTGCAGGGACGAGACACACACACACACAGACACACACACACACGCACAGACACACACACACACACACACACACACACACACACAGTAAAGAAACAGCACCCGAGGGGACCTCTGCACGGTTGCTAACTCAAGTGGGGAGCGAGTCCACAGCAGCAAAACAATTCTAATCATATAACCTTATGTCATGAGCATGTAAAGCAGCTCATAATAGGCATGGTGGGAGCTTCCACAATGGATCTCTTATGGCAAAGGGCCAGGCTTTTCCAAACACGCCGGGCTTCCCAGGCTAAGCAGTTCCAACCGGCTACAAACAGCATATGCTAGTACACAGCAACCTTTAATAACCTGTCCTTGAGAAGGCGAACAGCCTTAGCTAAACCACCGTGACAAAATCTTCCGCAGTCCCTTACACTGCTCCAATAAATACATTAACACAATTTTACACTGGAACTCCTTCGTAGCTAGCACATATGTCAAAGTGCAGTTACATGCAGCATCCAAATCGGGGCAGAGGGTTAATTAGTTTGAGGGGTGGGGTTTTTTGGTATGTTTTGGATTGAAAAAAATAATTTTACTAAATATTGTCAGTGAAACTCAGTGGCTGAACTAAAACTATCCTCTCCTCCCCCCCCCGCCCACCAACCGCACCTCATCCATCTAATCAACTCAGACATAATCGTTAAAATGTTCATTCTGTTCAGTATTTAAGCAGCGAGGGAGACACAGTGCAACATTCAGGCTGCACACCTTCCTCCATGTGTACTGTGCTCCCCATCATATTACAGCTCCCATCTACTGTAACGTTTCTTTTGTCACATTTATTTGAGATAGCAAAATTAAATGTAAATACCAGAAACTACTTGCTTACATAATCTATATCAATCAATAAATAAGTTAAATATATCAATTTTAAAATAAGAGTTGTGTTAAATTATAACTCTCGATGTGTTTGGAAACTAAAATGTTCTCTCTGGGTATGGGAGGGCAGTTATTTCATGTCTTAGCATTGTAGTAATTTCTGTGTACCCTGCAGGCAGTTTGATGCTGGAGCAAGTGAGTGTCTTTCTTGTGGTAACAGAAAACTGCTTTGCACTTGGTTCTTCTGGTGTCTGTTGCAATATCTATCTATTGGTCACTCATCAAGCTGTGTTCCTTCCCTGTTTGGCTGATCAAGTCTCAGCGGAGAGCATATTTCACCATCCTACATGTTTGTGTTTTGTGTGTGTAAAATGAGCAAGGATCTATCTTTGAGCACAGTCTGAAGGAGCTCTTCCCTGACATCTAGAGATGAGCTGGGGGGAAAGACTTGAGGAACAGACTATATTTGTATAAACATACCTACTCTGCCTAGGTATTCAGCAGAGGGAACTGTTTTGCCAGAGTGATCAATTTTGACTGCTGTTGGGTTCCAAATCACTTTACTATTGAGCGTGTGGGTAATGAGATGTTGTTGTTCTCATTGTATGAGTAATGGGCAGCAGAACTATACTTAGCCTGTTCTAATCGAGGAGTTCCCCCTAAGCCAGTGATGTAAGAAGGAATTTTTGCGCCCGAGGCAAGGGATGGCTCTAGCTTTTCGGCGGCAATTCGGTGGTGAGTCCTGTTGTGTATTTGGTTGTCATGGTTTTTGTTCCCATGGCAACTGAGTTAGATTATTAGGGGATAGCCTAGCCTGCTTCAGCCGGTTAGGTGAGCTCTGTGTGTGTAAATAAATGGTAGTTTTGTTAGCTGTCTGCTGTCTGGCCTCAAGTGATTTCTTCCTAAACCGGCTGCCCCCAAGGATATAACAAGTGACGACAATGGATGCGATTCCGGTGCTGCTCCAGTAACAGAAGGAAGTAGAAGTCAAGGTAAAAAAAACAAACAAACAAAAAAACTGCTTGATTGCACTGACTGTGAAAGTGAAACTAAAAATCATGGCTACTCTGACCAGGCCACTGGAACCTTTTGATGAGAATATAGAGCAGTGGCATGTGTATACTGAACATTTTGAGCTTTTTTGCAAATGACATTGCAGAAGCGAAGAAGGTGCCAATATTCTTAAGTGTTGTAGGGGCTAAAACCTACTCCCTGCTACGCAGCTTACTACACCCTGTTAAGCCTGAAACTAAATCTTAACAGTGACGTTGTGGAAATCCTGGGGTCCCATTTTTTCCCCAAAACCACTGGTAATTGCTGAAAGATATAGGTTCCACAAAAGAGACCAAAAAGAAGATGAAACAGTTGTACAATTTGCAGCAATTTTAAAAAAGCTAGCAGAACACTGTGAATTTTAAGAGATGTTAAATGATGCCTTGCGTGACAGGTTAGTGTGTGGCCAGTACAGTGAAGCTATACGGAAGTGCCTACTGACAGAGGCTCAGCTTACGTTACAGAAGGCTGTTGATATTGCTGTCTCCATGGAACTGACTACAATGGAGGCACAATACATCGGTGCATCCCCTAGGGTGCAAAAAGTGTCACAAGAACCTACTCACAAAACTGTGCAGAGTCAAGAATGTTACCGCTGTGGTAAGCCGGGTCACCAGGCATCAGAATGCTGGTGTAAGGACCTGGTGTGTCGACAGACACTGTGGCACAAAAAGGGACACATTGAGTGTGCCTGCTAAACAAAAGACTTGAGGCCTGTGGTCTGGCCGACAAAAAGAGGATACCCCTGCATACCCTAGAGCAGGACCAGGATGATCAAGGTGACACTTCTTCGCAAGAGGAAGTTGCCACTGCAATGTCTTGTCTTTTGGCAGTGGGGCTCACATGGAATACTGGCGTAACCCCGTTGTTGGATGGCACAACCTATATTGCAAGGACCTGGAACTGCGGTGCATCCGTCTCGCTTGGTCTCTGAGACTATGTTATAAGGAAAAGCTACGGCATCTTCCGCTTACTGGCAACAAAAACTGTTTCTGAAGACTGTATTACCGGGAGAAGCTGTGCCCAGTTGTTGGGCACTTTGATGTTAAGGGGGTTTTTTTTTGGAGCTTAATGGACAGGCTTGCTAAATTGTTTTTTTTCCACTGTTCGTGGTGGAGGTACTAACCAGCCTTAAATGGGTAGGTTCTTAGGCTTGGGAAGATTCAGCTGAACTGGGCAGAAGTGCATCATGCATGGACTAAAGAAGAAACCAGTCTAACCCTAACTAAGGAATTATGCTACTGTTTTTGGAGATGTTTGGGAAGTATGCAAGGGAATCAGCTGTGCCATTTGAACATTAACCTGAATAGTCCAACCAAATATCTGACAGCCCGGAACTGTTGCCATATGCCATTCAGGCCAAAAGCTTTGAAGCAGACCGGCTGGAGCGCACTGGTCACCAATGGAGTCCAATACCCCAGTATACCCATAGCTCCATGGGGCCACTATCCTATCGTGTCCACTAGTGAAGAAAGATGGCTACTCTCAAGAATTTGCGGTGATTTTACAAGTCACTGTCAACCATTGTTGGTGTGCAGAGCAAAACCCGTTCCCCACATCATGAACCTCTTCGAGGCCTGGCTGGAGGATAAGTTCAGTAAAGAATTGATCTGAAGTCAAGCTAATTACAGATGCACGTCGATGAAGAAGTCCCAAGAGCTGTTGACTATTGTGGACTTCATAAGGGGCTTTATCGATACTGCTCACCTACACTTCGGAATCACAACGTCTGCTCCCGCCCTGTTCCAGAGGCTATGGACCGATCATTATGTGGCTTATCAGGATCTTCAGTGCTATCTGGATGATAATCCTGTGTCACTGAGAAGGAATGAAGAGGATCACTTAAAGAATTTAGAGGCTACCCTATAAAGACTGCAAGAAGTATGCCTTATGAGTTCGCAAAGTACAAGTGTGAATTCGTCACAGCCCTCTGTTTGAATATTTGGGCACACCATCATTGATTTTGCAGGTGCTTCATAAGGCTCGCCTGCACACACACGTCTACACGCTATTGATGGAGCCCCCTGCTCCCCTACCTTCGCAATGCTAAGCCAGCTCGCAGCGTCCGTTTCTAGGACTACTGAATACTCTATTATGGAAAGTTCATCTCACAGTTAGTCCACATCCCCGCTGCTAAAACACATTCATGAGCTCCTTTGGGCAGAACAACGCCTGGAAGTTGGACTGAAGCCTGTGATGTTGGCATTTTAACAAAGGCTAAGCGATGCATTGCTAAATCTCGAAGTTTCTAAACGCACTTTGAATCCATCCTTACCCCTAACCCAAATGGCCTGCGATGCCTCCCCTTCATGGAGTTGGGAGGCAGTCGTGTCAGCACATTTGCCTTCAGGAAGAAGAGAGACCTATTGGCTTTTGCTTCTCACACCTCTAGCAAAGCAGAAACTACTACACCAAATCAAACATGAGGCAATTAGGAATTGTTTTTGGAATTCGAAAGCTTTATTTTTTCTTTTTCATCAGTACCTGTTGTTTGGGCGAAAGTTTACTCTTTCTCTCAGACCTTCGACCTCTTTGACGTCATTTTTTTTGGACCCTACACAGGCATTCCCCCATTAGCTGCTAGTCGTAATGGCAATGTTGGGCATTTGTTACTTTCAGCACACACATATGAAATCAAATATCGGAAATCCACTCTGCACGGCAATGCAGAAATGGCCTTCTCAAAGGTTGCCTTTGCCGGTCAAAACATCAAGATAGTTGCCTAAAAGGAACTCTTCTACTCTGAACAGGTAGAGATACAGATACACCCATCCCTGCTACTCAGATAAAGAAGGCAACTCGCGTTGACCTAGTATTGTCCCAACTTATGGATCTGGTGATGCATGGAAAAACTCGACAAACCCTCTCCAGTCTCACCCCACCTTGTTACCTACATGTCCAGGAGGACGGAGTTATCCGGTCCAGTCTGGTTGTTTGTTGTGGGGGAGACATGTCATTATTCCACCACCACTGAGATCACAGATGTTAGAAACAGCTACATTCCAGGTTCACTGTGGAATAGTGCGCATGAAAGCAAATTGCACAAAGCTATTTTTGGTGGTCTGGATTGAACAGTGCTATTAAAGAGAAGGCAAAAGCTTGTAATGTCATGTCAGGTGCGAGGAATGCACGCCAGTGGGGCCCCCTACACCCATGGGACTGGCCATGAAAACCCGTTGGCAACGTATTCACATTTGACTTCGCTGACTCCTTGAAGGAAGCATGTTCTTGGTGGCAGTAGTTGCCCATTCTAAAATGGCCAGAAGTCTCTATAATGGCAGTCCACTACTGCAGAGAGTACTATCCAAAAAAAAAAAACAGTTACGGGGACTCTTTAGTCGTTTTGCTCTGCCAGGACAACTTGTGAGCGACAACGGGACCGCAGTTCGTCTCTCAGGAGTTTCAAAAAATTTAATGAGGCAAATGGAATACACCACATCACGTCAGCAACCATGTCATCCATTCACCCAATGGATTTAGCTGAAAGATTTGTGCAGACAATGAAACACGCTTTGAAATCACGCAAGGGCGAGTGGGGGGGGGACAACACTCCATTCAAAAGCGCTGGATACCTTTCTTACTTTCCTACAGAAACACACCTCATGCTACGACCCAGGCATCCCCGGCCTTTCTAAAATGGATGAGATGACAGCTGCGCACAATTGCTTTGATCTGCTGAAACCCTTCTGAACCCGACAAATTGTGCAACATCAGCAGCAATATCAAGTCATCAGACGGGCACCCAGAGCAAAAGACCGAACCTTTAGCCCGGGACAGCCAGTTTTGGCTCGGAATTATACTTCCAGAGCTAAATGGGTCCTGCTATGATCATCACTCAAACAGGACCTGTTTCCTACACAGTTCAGACTGCAGAGAATCTTACCTGGCGGCGACATGTAGATCAGCTGTTGCCAGGTCATGCCAGTCCTCAGGACACATCATCTGCAGTTGAGTGGTCTGACTTCATCTCTTCTGGTGAGACACCAAATCACGAATCACCTGTTTCTGACTGTTCTCTTCCATTACTGCTGGCGGCCTGAGATACCCTTTGCCCAGCATGAACTGATACCACCTCCTCACCTGTTCGTGCTGCAGACCCCTTGAGCCCTGAGTACTTTCGGGTGCAAACAACACCAGGAGTTCGCCGTAATCCACCTAGAGACAGAAGGGCCTCCTCATTGGCTGGATCTTTAGCTAGGGCGAACCCTCAGTTATGGGCAAAATAATCCCCATAGTTTAGCCGGAATGGAGGTAGTAGTCTACCCTTCTTCTCTAATCTAGTGTGTGTTTTTATTTAGGGGATGTTCTTATTGAGGTGGAGGAATATGTTCTGTATTTGGTTTGTCATGGTTTTTGTTCCCATGGCAACTGAGTTAGATTTATTAGGGGATAGCCCGACCTAGCCTGCTTCAGCTGGTTAGGTGAGCTCTGTTGTGTAATAAACGTAGTTTTGTTAGCTGTCTGCTGTCTGGCCTCAAGTGATTTCTTCCTAAACTGGCTACCCCCAAGGATATAACAGGTCCCTGAGTCCTTGTTGGAGGGAAGGACCTGCCCGCTAAATTGTCGCCACTGAAATTGCCGCCGAAGAAGCAGCGCAGTAGGAGCTGCACCCTCCACTTTTGCGCACCTAAGGGCAAAATGCCTTACTTTGCCTCGCCCTTCTTACAGCACTGGCCTTAAACTAACCTCACTTGCTATAGCAGTTAGTAGGGATGCCAAAATCCAGTGAAATTGAGCGGGGTCGGGGGAAACAGATGTTCCTATCTCTAGTGATGTGGCTCGGCCTAAAGAGACCTAGACGCCAATTTGATCCTCCATCTCCACTGTTTAAAGATAGAACTGATTAGACTCAATTGCGAGTCATAGTTGTGTTCAGCGATCACTTTGAGCTGAAATCAGATAACCAGGTGCAGAGCCTTGGATTTGATAAGGGAACAGTATTGCAGTGAAAGTGCAGGCGGTGCACTCTCAAAACTGTGAGATTCCCCACTATCCCCTCTGAAACCACTGAGTGGTGGAACCTCAGAAATGGTGAGGCCTCATCTGGAGTACTGTGTACAGTTTTGAGCCCCCACACTGCAAAGAAGAAAGATGTGGAAAAATTGGAAAAAAGTATAGCGAGGGCAACAGAAATGATAAAGGGGGCTGGAGCACGTGACTTATGAGGAGAGGCTGGAGGGAACTGGATTGTTTAGTCTGGCAGAAATAGAAGAATGAGGGGGATTTGAATAGTTGCCTTTCAAACTACCTGAAGGGGGGTTCCAAAGAGGATGGAACTAGACTGTTCTCAGTGGTGGTTGATGGCAGATAAAAAGGAGTAATGGTCTCAAGTTGCAGTAGGGGAGGTTTAGGTTGGATATTAGGAAAAACTTTTTCACTAGGAGGGTGGTAAAACACTGGAATGGGTTACCTAGGGAGGTGGTGGAATCTCCTTCCTTAGAAGTTTTTAAGGTCAGGCTTGACAAAGCCCTGACTGGGATGATTTAGTTGGGGATTGGTCCTGCTTTGAGCAGGGGGTTGGACTAGATGACCTCCTGAGGCCTCTTCCAACCCTGATATTCCATAATTCTATGAATGTGACATCACAGAAGAGACAGCGGTAGCAGAGTGAACAGCGGCAGCAATGGCAGAGAGAACAGCAGCAACTGTGAACTAGTTGCAAAGGCACAGCAGCTGAGCATTGCTCAATGCCTTCCCCTGGGGTGGGAGGTGAACTCTGGTCTTCACTGACCAAAGACAGCAACTGTGAGTGGAGTGTAGTGGAGGGAGAGGGGAGTGATATGTCAAAGGAACACTTGTTGTTTGACTTGCATGCTGCAAGGTGACAAACTGAGGCAAAAGATGCTGCCCAGTGTACTCTGGGGTGGGTGTTTACTCATGGTCATACACTTTTGAATCATGGTTGTGGTGTTTTTTCTAATTTAATGCTGGGTTCCTTTTCAATTAAAAATGTCTTTGCTATACAGAGATTAAGTTCTTGCAAGTGAGGAAGTGTTGCCTCTTAGAGGTGTCCACAGGTGGTGGTTAATTTTCCTAGATTACAAGGTGGGGACTCGAACCGGTTCTGGTTTGTACTGTTAAGAGGAACCCCTAGATATTGAACCTGGCCCTTGTTGCTACCAACTCCATATGGAGGAAGGGTTACATATCTATCAAACACACGTACTTGCCTTAAGCGTGTGATTTGTCCTGAGGAAATGGTTTGATCCTGACAAGGTCTACTGGTTATAGTTCTGTGAGGTCTTTAGTTTGTTGGTCATAGTAGGCTTTAAATGTCCGTTTCTTTTAGTCTGTCATTCCAGTACACTCATACTATGTAAGTCCTATTTCTTGTGACTCTATTTTCTCTCATATGAGATAGTGGATTATATAACAAATGTCATATGCCCGCTCTTCCTGTAAAATCCTGCTATGCTGACTTGTTTTTACCTTTTGTAATGTGCGGGATGCTAGGATAGCTTGCCCCAAAATGGTAGGGTGTTCACTGGGCACAATGATAGAGAGACCTTTTTTTTACCAAGAATATAGAGGCTCTTAGGCCCTGATCCTGCAAATTCTTACCCATGTACTGAACTTTAAGGCCATGAGTAACCTCACTGATTTCGTTGGGACTATTCACATGCTTTAAAGTTAAGCATGTGTGCAACTGTGTGCAGGATGTCTAAGTCTCGTACATGCAGGGCAACCAGTTTTCAGACTGAAGGCCTTCAGCTGGGCCTGGGGACACCTCTGTGATTCCCTTTTCTGGGTTATGGCCTAATGGCTTGGCACTTTTTTTTTTAGTCAAAGTACCACTTTTGAGATGGCATTAAGAACCCTTCTCTTAATGAATGATACTTTTTTAAATTAGACCAAGTTTTCACTTCATTTGTTCTTCATGTGTCTTAAACACAGTTTCTCTGTGTCGTAGAAGTGTGACATTAAAAATAGCTAACTGAATTTGAAGATGACGTATGAGGCAAATTTGCTTATGGTGGGGATATAAACTTGAAAATATAGGCATTATCACATGGATAGCTACAGTCACATGACGGTCCCTGCTATAGTAACAGTGTAATTTTGATAAGATGCATTTTTGATACAGTATTCTTAAGCTGATACTTAAAAATTTAGTATTAATTATGTCTGTCAATTGCTGTTAGTTATATTTTTAGGAAGTTTTGGTCTCCAGAAGCATTAACAGAATGATGTTATCTCTGGGTTTAGAGGCTACGCATGGATTCATCTTTTAAACAGGGATTTTAATTTACATTGACAAGCAATGGTAGAAAATGGGACCATGCACTCATTCTGCAGTATAATCCCTCACTAATGTTTCCTTTTGTAATTGAGCTGATGGCAGAATTTTCATATGCAGTATCTGGATAACTTTACTTTTCTATAGGTCATAAGTGAAAATGAGTTGGATGGTCCCATCCTGAATCTCCCATTTGTGCACATCACAAAGCTACCATACATTCTGCTACAATTCAGCCTGTCTGTCACTCTTTGCACCGTAGTTCTGATTTCCAGTACCCTTGCTATTCCATTCCATGGTCTCTCTCAAACAAAGGCAGAGCTGAGTGGTGAATCGGTAACAATACCTTATCTTTGTTATGCTAGGCGCATGCCATGCTATTGATTCTTCAATATTAAGACCTAAATTCACTCCCAAATGAAAAGGGGAGTAATGTATGAACAGTGTATGTTTCTAGACATGACTTGCAGTTGGCTACAGATTTTCTTCACTATAAAGTGCTTTACAAAAAGTTGGAGCTCATATGAAATAATGCCTGGGGACTTGGGGGGAGGGGCGTGGTTGTTTTTTGTTTTTTGTTAAAAAAACAAAACTTCTGAAAAGATCCTTTTGGTACTGAATTCTATCACATTTTGACTTGAGATTTGTTAACCAATAATTTCCAGTCTCTCTAAACATACCTACATGTAGAAGGCTCAAGTTCAGTAAACCCAAAGTTTAACTTAGTATACCAATAAATAAAATGAACAGAAAAGTGAATTAAACAGACTGATAGTAAGGTGTCCAGTAATAAAACAAGTTACATATATTTTTTTATCTATATGCTATTCTGTGGTGTCATGCATACATTGAAGAACTTACCCTCATACCATCTTGTGAGATAGGGAAAAAATTATTCCCATTTTACAGCTGAGTTCCTAAGGCATGTGGAGCCAACAGATCTCTGAAAGAGAGTCTGAGATGTGAGGCTGGATTTAGAGTCAAGTGACCCAGATGAGTGCCTGGAGTGCTGGGCTAGGCATTGCTGGGTTAGGGGTGCTGCTTTTGTTAGCGAAAAAAGAGAAAATAGAATGTTTTGAAGTAACATGTTTCAGGTGTTCTGTACGTGAATTCATTTTTCATTAGCCTCCTAGAATGTTCTGGACCTTTGTAGAATCTTGTGGAAACTTCCAGACTTTTTGAGAACTAAGTTTTCCTCAAACCTTCTAGAATGTTGTCAGCCATGGCCTTGCGGATATATATGGGGTTGTTATGTTGCAGTTGATCGGTGAGATATAAGAACAAACTGAAGTAAATAAGAGCCCTGCTGTGAACCTTGTTTTATTCTGTAATTATTAAAGTGTACTTGTGTTTTAAGACTTGAAGAGTGTAAGTAGCGACTAATAAAGGACATATTTAATGAGATGCCAGAGATATCTATCAGATCCCTATTTATACAACAGTAGAAAAGAAGTATTGTTACTACATTTGCCATGCTTAACACATAACGTTTGACTTTAAGACTGCAGAAAATAGACCCTTGCTCTTCCTAATACCGTTTTCCCCTGTAAAAAATAAAAGATGCCACCAAAGAAGCCTTCAGGAGCTCAATACAGGAAGTGGGATAGCTCAGTGGTTTGACCATTGGCCTGCTAAACCCAGGGTTGTGAGTTCAATCCTTGAGGGGGCCATTTAGAGATTGGTCCTGCTTTGAGCAGGGGGTTGGATTAGATGATCTCCTGAGGTCCCTTCCAACCCTAATAATCTATGATTCTAAGTGAAAAACTCAATTGCGATCTAGTTTTGCAGCAAGGGGCAAATGTAATAGGAAAATATCTGAAACAGAACAACATAGTCCAGGCTTTAGGCAGTAGCAATCGTCCCAGTGCAGAAGAAATTGAGGAATGAAGCGTAAATGATGGAAGTCCTATTACTAAGGAATTAGTAGATTTACCTGAAGATAAGGAATGGAGATGTGAGGAAAGTGATGGAGAATACGAACTGAATACATACACTTTTTTTTCTTCAGATCTACTCATTCATCATTCTGCATGTTACCTGTGAGCTGCTTCCTTCCTTATAGTTTAAGAACAGTGTAAGACTTTCTTGTAGCCCCTTTTTGCTGGGCACTTTGGAAAGTATTGTACTTAAATAAATTTGCCAGTGTGCTCTCATGAGTGCCAATATGTTGGGGGAATCCTAATTTTTATCATAAGATATATTAATACAGAAAGGCAATTAATTATTTTTACCGCCTCTTTAATATATTTTGGCTAAAAACTGATAGATTGCAGCATTGGGTAACCCATAAAATAAAGGTAGATTCCCCCCTTCTGTAGAAATCAACCAGAACTAGTCTATAGTGTTTCATTATATGCTTGTTGCTGTATAAAAGTAAAAATAAAAAAAGATATGAATCGTACATAAATAAGAATGTTGTCAAATGCAGAACTACAGGAGCTCTGCTATACAAACTGGGCCAAACTCTGGTCAGGGTTTAAGCGGGGGCATATTTTGGCCCTTTGTGTAATTTCAACAGGGTTTTTTCTAGATATAGATCTTACGCTAAATTCTGCCCTTGAAATGTGAGGCTGGTGTTTCCCAGGAAGCCAATGGGTGCCACACACTTGCATCTGAGGATTGAATTTGCCCCTCCCAGGCTTCAGTAAGTAAATCAGACTTCAAGTAGTTGAATTTTATACAGTCACCTGTGAGGAATGTTGTTTTAGACCCTTTTGAGAGTGGATATTGTGAATGATACTTGAATAGCTGAAGATTGGCAAGCCGCTGATGGATCCTGTTAGGGATTAGAGGAGTAACCCACAAGCAAGGACATGGAGGAAACAGCAATACATTTGTCAGCAGACAGTTGATGACATCCGTGCTGGGATGGGATGAAAGGAAATGTGGTTCCACCCCTACTCCACTGCCTTTACCCCTACATTCAGCTTCTGGTTAAGGGATTATCATGTTGTTGAACGTCAGTTGTTTCTTTAACACTGGATTTCATTCTGATAGAATAAATGGCATAGACATCAGTGCATTTGGTTACAACGTATCGAGAAGTTGGCAGTCTCTGGGTGAAATGGGACCAATGTTGTCTGCTTTAGTTGTACACAGCCTAGATGGGAAATAGTATTGTCTAAGGAAGGTTGTTCTTTATAGTGGAAAAAACTCAGTATTCATTGCAGACAAAATGAAAATTATTTTCTATGCAAAACTGTTTTAGAAAGTGGGGGGAGCACAAAATTCAATATTTTTTTTTGATAACCAGCTTCAGTGAGGCTTTTTTAATTTTTAGGAAAATTGCAATTCAAAGACATTTTCTTGAATTAAAATGGTAAGGAGTGAAAATAAGCACTGCAGCTATATTTTTCTATGGTAGCGTTTCATTAAGAACCATACAATAAATTCATATAATTTGATGAGGATCAGCATTGGTTTCCATGCACTGCCTTATGCATGGGTTTTAATCTTTTTTTTTTTTTGGTTTGTTTTTATGAATATTCCTTAAAACTATGGGTTTTTATCAATCCCAACAAATAAATGGAACATGGACGTGATAAAGCCTCAGTGTTATCCTTTCAGCAGCAAGCTTGTGCAGTGGGAATGAGTGCATGAACCCTGGAAGATGCATCTTCTATCCAGGGTCTCCTGCTAACAGACGGTAGGCCTCTGCACAGGTAGTCACTTTACTGCAGTCTGGGGTGCATTTTTCTGCTGTGCTGATCAGAAGCAAGGTCCGTATCTATTTGCTATTAGCTGATGATGACAGCATATGGGTTAACTGTTTTGGGGCTAGACTTAACTGTCTCTTAGGCCCACAACATGCCTCATGATCTTGAGGTCAGCTAGCTCCCTTACTGTATTCTTGTGTCTGGACTGCTTGCGTAAGACCTGAGCCAATGCCCATTTAAGTCAACGGGAGTCTTTTGTTGAACTTCAATGCATGGATCGGGCCCATAGTGAGCAAATTGTCCCATGACCAGTTGAGCACATAATTTCTCTTTCCCACAATGTGCACCAGTGGGCAGGATTTAGCTCTAAACCAAGCAGTAAAAGAAACAATGGCTCTAATAGTAGTTTGACTTTCATTAATCTTTTATAAAAGATGCACCAAATTATCCGTTCCTTAATCTAGCAAAACCTCTGACTTAAAGGCTTTCACCCTATATATTGTTGGTACTGTACTTCTGAATAGTACTGCACATAAATTAAAGCACACAGTTAACAATACCTAATGACATGAAAGAGGATTAACTATTGATCATACAGTACTGTAGAATAGATCTATGACCATCTTAGCTGGCCTCTCATTCCAAGAAAAAATACAGAATAGTAACACTAAAACTCATAATTAGAAATAGTAAAGGGGAGAAAGGAGTGAGGAGGAAAAAGGCAGATAAGAAAATCTATCTGCAATATTAAATCAAAGATGCAAAATCTCAAAGATTTTTTTTTTTATCAGCAGAATCCTGTATCTGCTCACATGCAGTTATGCAGGTGAAGCTAGTTGGGAGCAAATGAAGGTTTTGTGGCCGTATTGCATTTCCTAGGCTAGAGAACAGGAGTGCAATGGTCTGGTGCAGATGTCCATTCAGAGAAAGGCACAGAGCTGTGACTTTTCTGTAATGGTAAGATTTATTTTCACTTGTGACAGTTACAGCTGTGTTGTAAAAATCCCATAAGACATGCTACTACTGGGTGAATAGCATTATATACACCTTTTTGTGTTGTACTTTCAGTATTTATATGTATAATAATTCAGAAATACTAAGTATGGCTTCTATATACCCTTTCTGGCTCTATGACAGGAACTTCACAATACATTGATTTTTTTTTTTTCCCCGTGTGTGTGTTACTAAAATACTCTAACCTAGCCTGTGCAGTTACAGTTGGACTATAATATGGGGGAAAAATCACTGGTTTTCGAATCTGTTTGGGATTAGACTTCATAATGGCACTTTCAAATGCATGATATCAAGAGCCATAATAAACAAGTTTTTAGTGTTTTTGTACCAAATTCTAATGTTTCAGTTAAGGGGGGGGGAGGGGAGTTTGTATTAAAAGTGGTGCTCTACAGTAAAGTGTGAAATTTGAATCTGATGGTGGTTTCCTTGTGCAGAAATAGAAAGCAATTATAGAACGTTTTGCTGACAGGAAATGAGACTCGACAGTTTTGATTTTCAGCAGCAGTTCCATTTTGCAACTTTAAATTTAAGGAAGAGTTAGGCTTGCTGACAGCATTAATGCACAGTACGCAATTCAGTAAATGTCTAGACAAGTGACTTACTTCAGCATTATTTACCTGGGTATTGACTTATAGTTTGAATTACACAAAAATATAAGCATAAACATAGTTGGTGACACAACTGAGAACGATGACTAAGACGAAATCTCAGTTATGAGATGTAAGGCTGTTTCTGCTTAATAGTTTGCTGTCTGTAAGTGAAACTGGGGGAGAGGAAAGCTACCCAGAGTGTGTGTTAAACAGGCTGAAAGTGCACTTTTTGACTAAGTTCAATAGATCTATTGTCACACTGCTGCAGAGGAAATGACTTTCCCTGATGTTGTCCTGGTTTCAGTTGTTGGTTTATTCAATGTTATGTCTCTGGATTAGGTTGGGAAAATGCAGTATGTGCAGTTAAGAAAATCTTAATTGTCTATTGTCTGTACCTATGACAGATATGTCTATCTGAAATTAATATCCTGTAATTTAAATGTTCAAATTGGCTTTGATTGCTTGTGCCTGCTTCTCGGTGAAAAATAGTTTCCTAATAGGTGCTAAATTACTAGCAATCCTTTCCAAGGAGGAAAAAAATCAGCAGTATTCGTGTTAGTCTAATGTTTTGCGTTGGTCAAGTTACCTTTCTAAAGTGTGGCCCTGAGTGATTACTGCACATTTTAATCTCTCTCACTTTTTTAATGGAACTGATAAAGCCAAGAATTGGTATTTTGGTTTTTAGGATTTCTGTGTCTAGCTACAGTGTTTTGATTAGTGTTTAATCCATTCTTTCATACAACTTTTCAATATTTTTAATACTAGAACACTGTGCATGTGCATGGCACTTTGCAAACATACATATAAAGCACGACAAAGTCCCTTCCCAAAAGATCTTAAGAGGGCCCAGTCCTGCAAGTGGCTGAATTCCCTCAATTTACATTGACTTCAGTGTCAATTGATGGGCATCTACTATTTCTCAGGAGATGCTTGCAGGGGTGGTAGGGTGGATTGAAAGCACATTGGTAAGACATCATAGTATGCCATGGGGCCGGGACTGAGACCTGCTAGAATGAAAGAATTGGAGAGGGAGAAACGGGTATTTTTCAATTTCCTCTTTCATCGTGAGTTGTTGTCAGTGATCTCTGGCAAGGTGCTTGGTGGTCTGACTGGATATTCAGTCTGTCACTGGCAATCTTATCATGCCACCAAAGTTTCTTTGCACCCATGTGATTGCCAGCCATGTGGCATCATTCCCTGTTGTAAGTGCTTCAGAATTCACTGGTCTTCCATTCTAATATGTCCATAACAAGAGAGCTGCCAAAACCAAACCACTGCTAATGGAGGCAGTTGCTGAGTTTGGCTTTGAATATCCTCATTTCTGATCTTGTCCTGCCACTTGATATGGAGCAGCTGACAAAGATTACTAGAATCACAAGCGTCAATTGGGAGTTCTTCAGACTTCCTCAGCATCCCCATTTCTCTTCTGTATCAGGGAGCTGGTATAACCATGGTTCTGTAGATCTTCAGCTTCATAGCGAGTTTCATGTCACAATGTCTCCATGGAGGCCATTGATGGGCCTTAAACTTAGCAGCAGCTTTTTGTTCTGAACTGCTTAAGACTATCGAAATATTGGATACTGAAGTCCCACTCCTTTCATCATCTGAGGAATGGCATTGTGTCAAGTCATCAGTGCTCACTGCTGCCAGTTCAGTGCTGTGGTCTCACTCTTTCAGTCATCATCCATGGATCAGCCTGGAGATGCTAACTGCAGCTGGAGCTAAAAAACCAACACTAGAATTTACACATTTTAAAATCTAAAAACATTATGGACAGCTGTGGGAATGGCAGTGGGAAATTTCTGAGCAGCAAAGCCAACCTTGCCCCTTGTATTGAACTATGCTTCAAATTCCCTTGCACATCCCTGGCATGGAAGCTCCTTGGTAGTTGTGCTGTGCAGCATCTGCAGTGCTGGCAATGGACTATGCTGTAGCGTTTGGCTGTGGGGTCATGTCATGGGGTGCTGCCCTCCAACATGCCCCTGTGTGGCCCCGTGAGTGCATTCTTGCATGGAGGGCCCCTTCATATTCTTTCTCACAATTACCTTAAGACATGTACCCACTTCATGTGTCTGCCTTTTATATTTTTATATATATATAAAAAAAAAATTCCCCTCTCACTCCTATGCGTGGTATGTGTCTTCCTCAACCTCGGGTCCTCTACCAGAGGCCTGGGAGTTTGAGGGTTCTGCGCAGTATCTTAGCTGTTCCTAGCAC
>NC_133770.1:77875009-77887496 GCF_003597395.2 Chelonoidis abingdonii
ATGACTCTCCTAGTTCGTGTCACTCTCATATTTGAGGTAGGCAGGTGAAGCGTTAGGGGGTCTTTTGCCCAAGGACCCCTACTGGAAAGTTGGGTACCAACCGGGATTTGAACCCCGGTCTCTCATATCAAAGGGCGGTCTCCCGTATCAAAGGGCGGCGCTCTTAACCACTATGCTATCCAGTCGCTATATATATATTTTTAAAGTCTTTCTTTCTACCAAGTGTCTTTTTTTTTCCAGGCCACCCTCCTCTGGGTCCACATAAGAGGTACTGGTCAGCTCTGTCAAAAATGGAATCCTCATCTGTCTGTCTGTCTTGGAGGTGGGTTGTGAGTTAGCCAGCTGTAGGGTCTTAGCCAGCTTCTCCCTCAAATGGCCCCTCCTTCTCCAGTTAGACCTCAGGCTGAGAGAGTTGAGCAGCTCGGCCTCTTCCCACTGGTGTGTGGCCTGCTATGAGGAAGGGACATCATTTATGTTGGCCCCCTTCTCCCCATTCATTCCCAGTTGATTTGGTGAGAGGGCCTGACTTATCTGCAAGGTTCCTGGTCCCAGCCCTTAAAGAGACAGTGATGGGATTTTCTCCTAATGACCACATTGCCAGAACATTTCCTCTTTCTCAGTATCTCAAAAGCCCTTTTAAAAATATATACACCTCTACCTCAATATAATGCTGTCCTTGGGAGCCAAAAAATCTTACCGCGTTCTAGGTGAAATCACATTATATCGAATTTGATTTGATCCGCCGGAGTGCGCAGCCCCGCCCCCCCCAGAGCGCTACTTTACCGCATTATCCGAATTGATGTTATGTCGGGTGGCATTACCTTGATGTAGAGGGGTTGTGTGTGTATATGTATCAAATTTTTCAAAATTTTGAAGGGCCACACCACATGGTGGATGGGCTGACCACTAGGCACCACAACTCTTCAGGGGAAGACTACTCTGTCACAGATGCCTTGTTGGATGGCAGGCAGATTGCCCTAGGAGACTGTCTGTGAAAGCGTTGGTCAGGTGGGAGTGGGTCATCTCCTTTGGTTCTTGAAGAAGCTCTGCTTTTCAGTGCAAGGGGATCAGAGCTTGTTAGAAACATTTTTTTTTCTTTATGAGGGGAAGGGGGTACTGGAGAGAGGAGAGGGTCAAATATTTACCAAAAAATTCCCATTTTTTGACCAACTTGATGGTGGACTCACCCTAGTGGCTGTGGTGGAGTGGGTCTTCCTGCCTGGTGTAGGTGAGATGGAGGGAAGTGTGTTTCCCTTTGTATGTTGGTGAAGGGCTGTGCCATGGTAGAAATTGGGGCTTACGTATTCTTCCAGTACTGATTCTTAAAACTCAGGGTTGAGCAAGTTAAACACACAGAAGTGAGGAGAGGCTTGGCTCCACTTCATGCATTGCAGGAGTGGGGGAAAGGGACACCATGTGTTGTATCTCCTATGCATTCCTAAAAGTCCTGGTGGATGATATAAGAAGGGAATGCTCTTACAGCAGCTGCCAAAACTGTAGCTACCTACATGGAACTTGAAAGGAAGAGCACAGGTTGCAGGAGGGAACAGTTTAGAGGAGGCACCTGGAAGTTAATCTCTGTTCACATGGCTAGAATGCTAGCTATCATTGCAGCATCTCTGTAAAATTGTCTTAATAAAGAGCCAGTTTAGTTTTAGAAACATGGAGTCCTCATGTTACTACGCAGCACATGGTACACGAAACACAGTGGCAGCCCTCTGTCTAGTGAAAACCAAAGCAAGAAAGAGAGTATAATTAACAGGAAAACAAAGCAGCACCTAGAAACAGCAGATGGGCAGAATGCAGGGACTTGGGCAACCAGGAATGCTGGATTCCAGATCAAAAAATGCCCAAAGAAACCAAACCTCTCACAAGAGCAATGGAGCGAAGAAATTATTTCCCAGGCTCAGTTCTGAATACAAAATCAAGATGAGAAAATGAAGGAAAATCTTTTTTCACTATCTCATTGGGGGGGAAAGGATGAGAAGAGTAAGATATTTGTGGCCTAGAATAATGCGTGAAACACTGGAGTAGCAGATAAAATGGTTGAATACTGTGACCCCAGACAGAATGAGACTGTAGCGAGATACTGTCTTTTACCTGAAGCCAAGAACAGAAGAGGGAATGGATACTTGCATTACAGAGCTGAGAACACTGGCATCCACATGCAAGTTGGGAGACAATCAGAGACAGGACTGTTTGTGGGGACACATGATTCCAGTTTACTGGAGAGAGTGTTGAGGAAAAATAGCTCTAACTGTGGAGCAATGTCCCAACATAGCAGGGGCATCTGAACTATACAGGGAAAGGATCAAAACAATTTCAGCCACTAGTGCAGAACAAATAACACAGATCCTAGCTAAAGCATCCCAGAAATCAAGACAGAGACAGACTGACCAAGAATGGTCTGGTATGTATACTGTGGAAAGCAAGATGAAAGCTAGAAAGAAAAATGCCCAGCCTACAGGCAATGGCACATGAAGTGTGGGAAGCAGAACCTCTCTTTATTCCAATGCCACAGCTACTCCAGGAAGAGAAAAGCAGTAATACATGCTGTAAATGAGAATGTGGGGACTTCCAACTAAGAGGAGGATATTTGCACTGTACACTGAATCCAAAGACTCTTGATGCATAGAGCCTTGAACAGACACAATATTTATGTTTTCAGCATGTCGGGCTGCCACTCTCAGGAGCCAGCGCCCCACACCGGCTGCTCCTTCTTTGTCATGGTTGTACCACTCTCAGCACTGCCCAAGCCACATCCACTAGGGCAGGCACCAGGCTCACCAACAGCTGTCCCTGGTTGCACTACTGTGTGTAAGTGGCTCACATATTCCCAGACAGAAAACACAGACCGCTGCACAGAAGAGACTCCTGTCTAGGAACATGCGAGCTGCTTGTACACAGTAGTGCAGCCAGGGACAGCTGCTGATGAGCCTGGTGCCTGCCCCCGTGGGCAGGGTTGGAGCAGTACAGCCACAGCAGAGGAGGAGCTGCTGGTGCGGGGCACTGTCTCCTGGGAGCGGTGGCCCAATTTGTTGCTGCTTTCGCTGCTGTGGTTCCCAGTAGAGCCCTGCAGCTCTGTGGATACCGATCTTATAGCCACATCCATGGATATAAATGTTTGTATCTGCACAGGGCTCTATTGATGTATATGCACTGAAGAAAAAGGCTGCTAGTCATTCATCTGCCATATTTGCAACTATTACATCAATGGCTGTTAAATTCCAGTTGGATTGTGGAGCCTTCTGCAATATAATTTGAGGACCACTGGTAAGAAGCAATATTAGATTAGTGAAATGTGAACGAGTGCTTGTGATGTTCAGTAAAACAATTCTGAGGTCAGTGGGGAAATGTCAGCTCTTAATTAAACCCATGCAACAGGAAATGCAATTGCTTGGAATGGATACACAAGCATACCACCGACTGCTGGGCAGCAGGGCAGAGTAAGCCATTGATATGATCCTAGAACAGTACTTCTCAAACTTTTGTACTGGTGACCCCTTTCACATAGTAAGCCTCTCAGTGCGATCCTCCTCCCCTGCCCCTTATAAATTTAAAAACACTTTTTAATATATTTAACACCATTATAAATGCTGGAGGCAAAGGAGAGTTTGGGGTGGATGATGACCCCCCCATGTAATAACCTCATGACCCCTTTAGGGGTCCCGACTTCCAGTTTGAGAACCCCTGTCCTAGAACAACATCTTCAACAGGAGAGGTCAGAGAATAAATCAAGAGGTTCTGGCATGTTGAGCTAGATGTCAGGCAGCTGTGTGTCCCAACATTTGCCACATCTTTTGGCAGGTGCTGCTGAATAAGAATGCCTATTGGTATCAGCCCAGCCCCAGAGATGTTCCATTGTAAACTGAAGCAGGTACTTGAAGGGCTCCCAGGCATCCAGATTAGAGGAGAAGGAGATGTCAAGGAAGAGACAATCCAGGACCATGATACTAGACTGTGACAACTCCTAAACAAGTGCTGAGAGTGGAATATTAGGTGGATTGCATCAAGCTGCAGCTGCAGAGAACTGAGGTCCTCTGTGTCAGATATCTGACTTCTGACTGCTGAGCCCTGAGGAACTGAGAGGTCTTAAGGAAACACCCAGACCAAAGGGCATCCAGAGATTTATGGAGCTGGCCAACTGTCTTTTCAGATTCTACACACCCCTGTCAAAGCCCATGAATGCTTGAGAGAGTTAGCACATGATGCAGCATGGGAAAGGTCAGAACAGGCATTTGAAACAGTAAAGAAAATTGTAAGTGAGGCCCTAGTCCTAAAGTACTGCAGCCCTGTGGAGCAGCTTGAGCTGCAATGATTGCCAAGTGAGGGATGAGCTGTCTGTGCAAGACAGAAGTTTGTTTAAAGGGGAGTGAGCAGATTTAAGAACTGATATGAGATGAATACATGCTTCACATCTGAGGATGGAGGCATTCTGGAGATGAGCCAGGAAGTGTAAGCATGGCCAGGCATGAGTGACCAACTGAGAGCATGCGTGGAACAGTGTAAGGTATATAAAGAGTATAGTGATTGACAGCAGGAGATTCTACAGCTTCATGAAATCCCAATGCTGGGAAAAGGTTGGAACAGACTTGTTCACTTTAAATGACAGGAACTACATAGTCAGAGTAGATTCTACTACAATTTATGGGTGGTGAACTATCTGGAGGATACTCAGCCAAGAACTGTGATCAGAAATTGAAGACACAAATACATGACACAACCTATTGTCAGAAAATGGGACACGGTATACTGCAACAGCATTGAAACAATTCACTACCAAAGGGTAATTTGAGCACAAAACATCTTGCTCTGGAGTCCCACAAAGCAACAGGAAGGTAGTGTCAGCAGTGAAGAGACTGATGGCAAAGGCAAAACAAACAGGAAGACATCCCTACCTGGCTATGCTGGACAATTGTAGTGCACTCTTCCAGAGACTGGATTGGAGCCCAGCATAGGGGCTGATGGTGGTACCATGCCTATCATGAGAGGCTGTCTGCTATAGCTGAGTGGAGGAACAACAGACAGTACACAGAAGCAGGTATGAGAATGCTAAACTAGGGAGACAGCCTGTTACAGCAAAGGAACTAAGGATCTGAGGCCACTAGGCACAGGTGAGCAGTTCTGGGTCCAACCATCTAAGAACTGCACAGAGCAATGGCAAAAAGCAATAGTTTAAGCTCCAGTTGGAACTGGTCATAAGAGGTAGCTGCAGACCCCAGACAGCAGTGGAAACAAACCCAACAGCTGCAGAGAAGCAACAGACAGGGATAAGGCCAGGATTAGGAGGACTTAAAAAGAGTCTCACCTATCAGCTGGCCTGACAGAGTCAGAAGAAAGAGGGTACATGAGCAAAGATCAGAGCAGGCATTTGAAACAGTAAAGAAAATCATAAGTGAGCCCTGAGGGGGGGAGGGATAGCTCAGTGGTTTGAGCATTGGCCTGCTAAACCCAGGGCTGTGAGTTCAATCCTGGAGGGGGCCACTTAGGGATCTGGGGCAAAAATTAGTACTTGGTCTTGCTAGTGAAGGCAGGGGGCTGGACTCAATAACTTTTCAAGGTCCCTTCCAGTTCTAGGAGATAAGTATATCTCCAATTATTATATTTTTATTTTTATTTTTTATAGCAACACAGAGGACCAACCTGTTGCCACCCAACAGAATGAACATAGTAACAGGATAGAAGCAAGTTCCCCACCAACTGTGGTAACGAAACAAGAAGTGAGAGATTGGTTCAAAGATTAGTGTGCTTGAAGGAGGGGGAAGCCTAACAGGTCACAATGGTGTGGCAGTAAAGGCCGTTTCTTTGGACATGCTGTGTACTTGTATCCTCTGGCCCCAGGAAGTCAGCAAACAATCGTGCAAAAATTGCTAAAAGGAAAGAGTAGCAACTTGCCTGGAGCTTGAGAAGAGCATCCCAGGTTACAGGAGGAATGAGTTTGGAGGAGATATCAGGAAGTAAAGCTTGAACATTAGCTGCAATTTCAGCATCTCTGTAAAATAGTTCTCTAAACTGGCTCTTAAGTTTTAGAAACAGAGTCCTCTTGCATTATAATCCAGCATGTGTACAGGAAACAAAAGTAGTTGAAGAACCAACAAGGGGGGATGCCATTATAGATTTGATTTTGGTGAGGTGAGGACCTCATAGAAGAAATGGTTGTAGGGGACAACCTTGGTTTGAGTGATCATGAGCTAATTCAGTTCAAACTAGATCTGGGACTAGGGTTTTTTATTTCAAAAGGGCTAACTTTAAAGAATTAAGGAAATTAGTTAGGGAAGTGGATTGTACTGAAGAACTTGTTGATCTAAAGGCAGAAGAGGCCTGGAATTACTTAGTCAAAGTTGCAGAAACTATCAGAAGCCTGCATCCCAAGAAAAGGGGAAAAAATTCATAGACAAGCATCTCAGAGAGGTGATTAAGAAAAAGCAGAAAGCCTACAAGGAGTGGAAGATGGGAGGGATCAGCAAGGAAAGCTACCTTATTGAGGTCAGAACATGTAGGGATAAAGTGAGAAAGGCCAAATGCCATGTAGAGTTGGACCTTGCAAAGGGAATTAAAACCAACAGTAAAAGGTTCTATAGCCATATAAATAAGAAGAAAACAAAGAAGAAGTGGGACCGCTAAACACTGAGGATGGAATGGAGGTTAAGGATAATCTAGGCATGGCCCAATATCTAAACAAATACTTTGCCTCAGTTTTTAATGAGGAGCTTTGGGTTAATGTTAGGATGACAAACGGGAATGAGAATATGGAGGTAGATATTACCACATTCGAGGTAGAAGCCAAACTCGAACAGCTGAATGGGACTAAACTAGGGGGCCCTGATAATCTTCGTGCAAGAATTTTAAAGGAACTGGCACATGAAATTGCAAGCCCATTAAAATTCTTGCTAATGAATCAGTAAACTCAGAGGTTGTACCGTATGACTGGAGAATTGCTAACCTAGTTCCTATTTTTGAGAGGACAAAAACGTGATCCGAGTAACTATAGGCCTGTTAGTTTGACATCTGTAGTATGCAAGGCCTTGGAAAAAAATTTGAAGTAGAAAGTACTTAAGGACATTGAGGTCAATGGTAATTGGGACAAAATTCAACATGGTTTTACAAAAGGTAAATTGTGCCAAACCAACCTGATTTCCATCTTTGAGAAGATAACAGATTTTTTAGACAAAGTAAACACAGTGGATCTAATTTACCTTGATTTCAGTAAGGCATTTGATATGATTCCACATGGGGAACTATTATTTAAATTGGAAAAGATGGGGATCAATATGAAAACTGAAAGGTGAATAAGGAACTGGTTAAAGGGGAGACTACAATGGGTCGTACTGAAAGGTGAACTGTCAGGCTGGAAGGAGGTTGCTAGTGGAGTTCCTCAGGGATCGGTTTTGGAACCAATCTTTAATCTTTTTATTACTGACTGCACAAAAAGTAGGAATGTGCTAATAACGTTTGTGGATGGCACAAAGCTGGGAGGTATTGCTAACACAGAGAAGGACCGGGATATCATACAGGAAGATCTGGATGACCTTGTAAACTGGAGTACTAGTAATAGGATGAAATTTAATAGTGAAAAGTGCACCATGCATTAGGGTTATATAACAAGAATTTTGGTTATAAATGAGGACACAACAGTTGAGTAACAGAGGAGGAGAAGGACCTGGAGTATTGGGTTGATCACAGGATGATATGAGCTGCCAATGGATATGGCCGTTAAAAAAGCTAATGCGGTCTGGTATGCATCCGTGAGGTATTTCCAGTAAAGATAAGGAGGTTTTAGTACAGTTATACAGGCACTGTGAGACCTCATCTGGAATATTGGTGCAGTTCTGGTCTCCCATGTTAAGAAGGATGAATTCAAATTGGAACAGGTACAGAGAAATGGCTACTAGGATGATCTGAGAATGGAAACCGTCTTATGAAAAAAGAGTGAAAGAGCTTGTCTGTTTAGCCTAACCAAGCAGGCTGAGGGGAGATATGATTGCTTCTATAAAATATCAGAGGATAAATATCAGAGAAGCAGAAGAATTATTTAAGTACTTTATTTTTAACAAATGGATATAAACTGGATACTAGGAAGTTTAGACTTGAAATTAGATGAAGGTTTCTAACCCTTAGAAGAGTGAAATTCTGGAACAGCCTCAAGTGAGTAGTGGAGGCAAAAGACATATCTTCAAGACTAAGCTGATAAGTTATGGAGGGATGTATGATGGGGATAGTCCTAATTTTGGCAATTAATTGATCTTTGATTTTTAGCAGGTAAATATGCCCAAGGTCTGTTGATGGATGTTAGATGGCATGGGATCTGATTACTACAGAGAATTCTTTCCTGGGTGTCTGGCTGGTGAGTCTTGCCCCACATGCTCAGGGTTTAATTGATCGCTGGGAAGGAATTTGCCTCCAGGAAAGATTGGCAGAGGCCCTGGGAGGTTTTTCACCTTCCTCTGCAGCATGGGGCATGGTTCACTTTGCTGGAGGATTCTCTGCACCTTGAGGTCTTTAAATCACGATTTGAGGACTTCAATAACTTAAACGTAGGTTAGGGGTTTGTTACAGGAGTGGGTGGGTGAGATTCTATGGCCTGCATTGTGCAGGAGGTCAGACTAGATGATCGTAATGGTCCCTTCTGACCTTAAAGTCTGAGTCTAAAAGCCACAGCAATACTTACACCTGCATATGTGCAATGGGACAGAATTCCCCCAGAATTCTGTCTCCCGCAGTTTTCTTTGCTTCCCTGCATAAAAATGACTTTCTGATGGTGAAAGCAAAGGGAACCCACAAAAGCGGGCATGCACCGCTCCTCGGCAGCGCGGGTGCATTGTTTCATGGATCCGGAGCTGCCAATAGAGAGGTAAATTTTGGGGGGCGGTCTGGGAACACCCCATCTAATGGCTCCTACCCAGTGTGCCAGACTCAGCTGCTAATCTCAGCAGGGCTGGGAAGGGAAGGACTTCCTCTTCCCTTGCAAGGAGCAGCCAGGGCTGGGTCAGACCCATCCCCAGAAACCTCTCTGTCTGCAGGAAGCTCTACCCCCATCACTCCTCAGCCATCACTGTATGGAGCGCTGCTCCCCATTTGCTTACCCCCCCATGCATCCAGACCCACCCCCTACCCAGATTGCCCTGCCAAGCCTCACCCCCTGCATCCAGAACCTCCCACGCACACACACACCGAGTCCCCTGAATCTGAACCCACACCCCAACAAGCCTCACCTTCTGGATCTGGAATACACCTTCTGCCAAGCCCTACCTCCCTGCATCTGGACCTCACCCCTGCACCCAGACTGCCCGCCCTGCACTTGAACCCCCACCCGAACAAGCCCTACCCCACCTGCACCTAGACCACACTGACTAGCTCCCCACACCTAGACCCCCAACCCCACTGAGCTCCACCAAGCCAGCACGCGGACCTACACCCCATCAAGCCAACACCCAGACCCACTCTGCTGAGCCCCAACCATCTTCACCTGGACCCCCCCTTGCAGGCAGAGTCCCATTGCCTCCACATTCAGAAACCCTCCACCAACGAGCCCCTTTTCATCCAGATTCCCCCTGTACCCTCCCATCAAGCTGCCTGCACCCAGACTGCCCCACACCTGGATCTCCCCACACTAAGCCTCTCCACACTTGGATCCTTCTGGGCTGAGCCTGCCTGCCTGCCTGCATCTAGTGTGCGTGGCCACAGAGGGGTGGGCAGGGCCCCAGGGTGTTTCTGGGGCAGGTCTGAAACTTGCGCTGCATCAGGGTCGGGTGCAGCCTCATTGCTGAGTCCATGTCTCCAGGTGGGGGCTGCAGGGTGATCTTCCACCTCTGTGCAGTCAGTGGCCTGTGCTCCCCACTGCCATGCTGGAGCCTCCACATTTATTTATTGACTAATAAAATTTGCAGAATTTTAAGGGTTTTTTGTTATAGAATTTTTGGCGCAGAATGTCCTCAGGAGTAAATATTGGTTGAACCTACAGCTTGACAACTGCCAGACATCCTGATCCAGCAAAACACTTATTCAGATGTTTAACTTTAAAGCATGTGAATTTTCCCATTGACTTAAGGGTAAGCAAGTGCTTGCTCACATATGTTGCTGGGCTGGGTCTTGGGTCGATTGAGTCCTGAACAGCCAGCTTAGTCCTAGCTTCAAAGAGAGCTGAAAATTTTAAGCAGCAGAACTGGCTTAAGCATTTCTAGGTGGACCTTCAAAATCTGTTGCCTCCTCCAGTGTAATTCATACCTATCCACCATTCTTGCATCACCGTGCACAAGGGCAACCAAACGATTCTGGTGAGCCTAGCTGTTTGTTGCTTTCAAATCTAGTGATGAATCTACATTTTCAAGGCTATATTTGCAAAGAAAAGGGCTAAAAGCTTAATGTGCATGAACGCTGAGATTCTCCTCCATGGTGCCAAAAGAAGACTATTAAGAGGGGCTGGAGCAAGCCCCCTTGTATTCTCCAGTTATGTAGGGCAAATGCTGTGTTTGAAGGAAACAGGAGGAAACAAAAAGGGAGAAGTAGGCAAAAGTTTGTAACAAATATTTTAGTGTGATTGTAATATTAATGCAAAATCATTTTTATAGCGGTTAGTTTTACTTTTATCACCTCCTATTCAACCCATAAATTTAAAGTATCTTATGTAAATGCAAAATGAAAAATGCCAGTAGTGAAGAAACTGCAAAGGCAAGACTTGTCCATATAATTTACTGGAAGAATGCAAACAAAGATGAATGAATAGATTGACTGCTCTCATGGGGACAAGGAGAGAGCAGTGTCAAAAATGTACCCTATATAAAGATGTGAAAAGTTAATTTAACATCATGCAACGAGGTCTATTTCAGAACCTTGGGTGAAGCCAATTACTGTATTGCAGCTATATGTATACAATAAATCCAGCCCTCTGTCACCAGAACCTCGTCATTTGGGAAAATAAACAGAAAAGGAGTCTTCGAGTAGCTATAAAACAAGCCTGTGATTTCTCCACTAAATTATCAGATACAAGAGTCATGCTCAGATCTACAGAACTCATCACAAGCCAGGTGTCAACTTCAGTCTCATAAATTCCATAGAAGCCCACTGACAGATTTGCTATGGTTCAGTAACCAGAGCAGGGACATCCCTGTGCATTATTAGATGATTAGGCAAACTCAGTGCATTTTCAGTTATATTTGCATGATCACTACAACTTGCTTCCAAGAACACTACAGGGAAGGAAAAGCTTGCAATAGTTATTCGTTTCAGACCTGGCTTCTTCCAAGCCTGCTTTGAACTTGTTCCTATGCCTTGTCCTATACTAACCTGAAAAAGCATCCATTTTCCTTTTCTATGCATCTTCACCATGCTTTAATGACTAACACAGCTGTAGTTCCTTTAAATAGCCCAATACTGGAATTGGGCAGGCATAGGGATGCAGTGACTTGCTTAAGCTTAGAAAGTAAGCCAACGGCAGAGCCAGAAATAGAAGAAACATTTGGTCCTCTGACTCCCAGTCTGGTGCTATTAATTTTCCTCTCTAATATTTGGTAATCTTCTAATGAGGGCCGTCAACTAATTTAAAAAAAATTAATCACAGTTAATCGGACTATTTAACACTATTAGAATACCATTTATTTAAATATTTTAAAATGTTTTCTACATTTTCAAATATTGATTTCAATTATAACAATACAAAGTGTACAGTGCTCATTTTATATTTTATTACAATATTTGCACTGTAAAAAAAATAGTATTTTTAAATTCACCTAATACAAATACGGTAGTTAACTTTCAGGGTGACAAGACTGCAACTTACAAATGTAGAATTATGTACAAAAAATAACTGCATTCAAAAATCAAATAATGTAACATAAATGAATCCACTCAGTCCTACTTCTTGTTCAGACAGTCACTCAGACAAACAAGTTTGTTTACATTTGCAGGAGAGAATGCTGCCCACTTGTTCACAATGTCACCTGAAAGTGAGAACAGGTGTTCTCATGGTACTGTTGTAGCTGGTGTTGCAAGATATTTACATGCCAGAAGCATTAAAGATTCATATGTCCCTTCATCCTTCAACGACCATTCCAGGGACGTGCGTCCATGCTGATGACAGGTTCTGCTCAATAACAATCCAAAGCAGTGCAGACTAATCCATGTGCATTTTCATCATCTGAGTCAGATGCCATCAGCAGAAGGTTGATTTTTGTTTTTGGTGGTTTGGATTCTGTAGTTTCCTCATCGGAGTGTTGCTGTTTTAAGACTTCTGAAAGTATGCTCCCCACCTTTTCGCTCTCAGATTTTGGAAGGCACTTCAGATTCTTAGCTACAGCACTTGATGCTAGGTTTATCTCTAGAAATCTCACATTGGTACATTCTTCGTGTTTTGTCAGATCTGCAGGGGAAGGTCTTAAAATGAACAACATGCTGGGTCATCATCTAAGACTATTATAACATGAAATACATGGCAGAATATGGGCAAAATAGAGTCAGAGACATACAATTCTCTCCTAAGGAGTTCAGTCGC
>NC_133770.1:77888891-77929409 GCF_003597395.2 Chelonoidis abingdonii
GTTTTTGCCCGCGTGGAGCTCTGACGCACGTGGCAATAACAGTCAAATCCAAAGGGCTCCAGCATGGACTGTACGGGAGATCCTGGAATCTGAGCCCTGTATGGGGGAACCAAATCTGTTCTATCGCTCCGTTACAGAGAGAAATGGCCAGAAGCGTTTTGACAAAAAAATCTCCAGGCTTACACAGTGCTGACGTTACCAGCGTAACGGCAAGCCATGAGACTCACATGGAACGACATGGAGGGAGGGACCGGGGGTACTGAGGACGCCAGCTATCTCAGTCCACCGCGTCTCGAAAAGTATTTGGCATACTTGGCTGAGTCCTAATCCCTGTAGGTTCGAAACATTGTCGCGGCGTTGGTTCAGGGAATAGCTCCTCACACTTTACTCACCACCCCACGTGAAGAAGCGGAAGTTACTCCTTTCTTGACTTCTTGCATGTCACCCTGATGTCTACTGAATGTGCTGGCAGCCCATGCTGCAGCAGTGACGGCAGTTTCACTTCCTCTCCCCTCCCTCGCGTGGCAGATGGTTGCGTAGGACATGGTAACGTCCCTTATCAACGTGAATCTCCTCATTGCTTGATAACTGCTGCAATACCCCGGCCCCACTGAGGTGGGCGGCTGGGAGGGGCCTGGGGTAAAATAGGATGATTCTGGTCATTCCCAAGTAGACGGTACAGACGGCTGCGTAACCGTCTTTCATGATAGCAACTGGGGCTTCATTCAGCCCCTCCCTTTATGTTTGTAAGAAAAGATTCTGTACTGCCGGGGCTTATAGCAATGGATGCTGGGCTCCTCTCCGCCACCGCTTAATGTCCTGCCTGGGACTATCATAGCACTGGAGGCTGCTTCTCCGTCATTTTTATTGTCACTAATCAGTGTTTCTTTTTCTTCTTTAGGTTCTATCTGCAACAATGCGGGTGCCTGCCGCGTTAGCCCGGAGGTTGGGGACGGGGGGGAAGCAAGGGTGGGGTTGTGCAGGGCACCCCCTGAAATGGCAAGATAGCTCTCTATCTGCGGGATCTGACATGGCGCAGCTGTCTTCTGATCATGGTTCTCTGTACACTTGCCCTATTCTAGAGACGCCTGATTTTTTAGACCTAAGGGGATTGATCGGGGAGTCATTCCTTTGCTTTTCACCCCCAGTCGATCTCGCCAGTTGGGCACCCCATGATGCAGCGGCCGGAAAGCGGGACAGTATAACTGTCTTCTTGCCATGTCCTGGAGTAGCGGTACGTGACTGTCACGTCTTGCTATCATGCAAAGCAATTGATGCTGCTGTTATGTAATTGCGCTGGGTATCGCCTCTGTCCGCCGCTCCAGTTACACATATGGAGGACTGTACCAAAAAAAAAAAAAAGTGAACGCGGCTCCCCATGTTGCCGTGCTATGGCGTCTGCCAGGGCAATCCAGGGAAAAAGGGGGCGAAATGATTGTCTGCCATTGCTTTCCCAGAGGAAGGAATGACTGACGACATTTACCCAGAACCACCCGCGACAATGATTTTTGCCCCATCAGCCACTGGGCTCTCAACCCAGAATTCTAAGGGGCAGGGGAGACTGCGGGAACTATGGGATAGCTATGGAATAGCTACCCACAGTAAACGCTCCGGAAATTGACGCTAGCCTCAGATCATGGACGCACACCGCCGAATTAATGTGCTTAGTGTTGCCGTGTGCACTCGAGTTTATACAATCTGTTTTATAAAACTGGTTTATGTAAAATCGGAATAATCCCGTAGTGTAGACATACCCTGATTCTCTGCATCTGTCCTTCAGTAAATGGGTTGCAACAGCAGTGGATGCACCTTAAACCCACGATGAGGGCATTCCTACCCATTGGATCTATGTAAATATAGATCTAGTGTCCCATCCCTTGGCCCACCATGAAACCTTCCCTCTGCACCAGCATATGAGGCTTGAATCTGCCAAGTGATCAGTGCTTGAGCCCTGATCCAGCCAAATACTTCAGCACAATGTGAATGTGCATTATGTGAAGCGTATGAGTGTTCCTATTGAAGCCAATGGGACAATACTTATGCTTAAAGTCAAGCGTGTGTTGAAGTGCTTTGCTGGATTGTGACCAAGTGCTGAAGACTTTGTAGGACTGAGCTTGAATGCAAGCCATCTGTCATTCAGTGGAGATGCACATCAATGGAGAGAACACTTTTTTTTTTTTTAAAGTTTAGTATTGCTATATAGCCAAGTAGAGTTCATGTTGGTCATAAAATTTGCCTGTTCCTCTGGGTGTGCACAAGGAAGTTTTTGTTTCCATAATCTGATCTCAACCATGTGTGTGAATCTGCAGCCTAAAGCATATAGGGATATAAAGAGTGCAACAGAACATGATAAATAAATGTATTCTGTTGTGATGGGGTTAGTTAGGGCAGAATTCAGCCTTCTCTCTTTTACTTAAGACACACACATGCTCAGTAAACTACAAACTACTTATTGACATTGGTATGAGCATAATCAGGCCCTTAGATTCCTTTATCAGAATACTGTAGCGACCCATTTTAGAGAAGATACAAAAATCCTTTCCTTCCATGGTGGGGGGGGGGAGATCTGTTTTTAAATCTTGGTGCACTTTTCCTTTTTCAGCTTATAGTGTATAGAAGCAGACATCACAGAAGAGCAAATTTGGATTACTAACTTACAAGCCTAGAACATGTTAAAGGGAGGGTTAAGCCTATATTAGCATTTAAGGATGGAACTTACTGTTGAAGATTTTTAAGAGTGGTGCAGCATAACAGCACCTCTAGCATAAAACACTGAGAACTTTAACAAAACCCCAAACTAAAATCTAAGCTCTTAGCCAATTTTGTTAATGGGATATTTTGGAAACTGTACATACACCTGTGTCATAAACAGAGAGTTAAGGGTTAATGTTTCCTTTACCTGTAAGGGGTTAACAAACAGTGAAACCGGGAACACCTGACCAGAGGACCAATCAGGAACAAAGATACTTTCAAATCTCGGTGGAGGGAAGTCTTTGTTTGTGTGTTCTTTTCTTTGTCTGTTGTCATCTCTCTGGGATCTGAGAGTGCCGGATGTACTACAGGCTCTCTAATTTTCTATTCAAGTATAAGTGCAAGTAGAAAGGCGGTTTTAGTCTTTTTAATTGTTTTTCTTTATTTGCAAATGTGTATCTGGCTGGTAGAGTTTTAATGTGTATTTGGCTGGAAGTATTTTAAATTGTATTTTCTGCTGGAGGAGGCTTCTCTCTAGTTCTATAAGCTGAAAGACCCTGTAATATTCCATCATGAATTTACAGTGATTATCTTTACTCTTTCTTTCTTTTATTAAAAGTTTTTCTGTTTTAAAGACCTGATTAATTTTCCCTTGTTAAGGCTCAAAGGAAATTGAGTCGGTACACCAGGAATTGATGGGGGTGGGGGTATGGTGGTAATTCTCTGTTTTAAGATTCAAGGAGTTGAATCACAGTGATCTTCAGGGTAACTCAGGGAGGGGAAATGCTTGGGAGAGGCAACGGTAAGGAGGAAGGGTTTACTTTCCTTGTGTCAAGATCCAGGGGATCTGAGTCTTGGGGGTTACGTCCCCAGGGAAGGAGTTTTGGGGAGACCAGAGTTTATCAGGCACTCCAAGTCCTGATTGGTTGCAGCTATCAGATCTAAGTTGGTAATTAAGCTTAGGGGTTTCATGCTGGTACCCCATCTTTTGAACGCTAAGGTTCAGAGAGGGGAATTATACCGTGACAACCTGCTTTAAAAAAAAAGGACAACTCTACTCCCCCCCCCCAAAAAAAATTGGAAAGGAAATATCTTTCACTGTCAATGGAATAAGCATAATATCACATAATCAGCAAAGCTGCACCCTGAAAGCTTGATCTTTGTGCTTTCCTAGTTGGAGAAATAACGTTTTCAGTGGCCTGCTTGAGAGCTCCTTTTATTGCCACTGTTCAGTGGCTGAACTTATGTCCGGATATTATGACATACGATAGGCATTTTGGGGTAGTTCCATAACCTGATCATACAGGAAGGATAACATAGTGAGTAGCAAATGACTGATTTAAAAATAGAAATTATAAATATATTGTGGTTAACTGCAATTTTCTCAAACAGGAAAAGATATTGAATTTGTTTTGAGAAGGATCTCAAGAGCTTTCCTTAATGTGCAACCAAGGCCAAGCTTCTTGAATGCCCCATGTACTGTATAATATTGCTAACAAAGGAAAGACTATACAAGAAAGCAGAGGAGAGGTTTTTATTGACTGAATGTGAGCAGAGTGTGATTGATGGTGTTGCCTTTTTTCCCCTTTGTGCACTGTGCACAATAATTACTCTAGGCAGAACCTCATGTTTTAATATATTGTACCGTAGCCTCTTTTTTGATTGAAATCCATGTTCATGTCATCTTGACAGCAGTGCAGAGTTAGTTTCTCCTGTAACATTTTTAATAATTAAACAAGCTATTTAAATCTTGGCATTTTCGTTATATTTACACTAGTGCTATCCATTATTCTGGGGATCCAGTGAGTGTGTATTAAACCATACAAAAATTACTATAATATTAAATGTCGGGCACAATTCACAAATGCAATGCAGTTCAGAGTTGGGATGAAACACCATAGAATCATAGAAGACTGGGGTTGGATGAGACCTCAGGAGGTCATGTAGTCCAACCCCCCCACTCAAAGCAGGACCAACACCAACTAAATCATCCCAGCTAGGGCTTTGTCAAGCCAGGTCTTAAAAACCTCTAAGGATGAAGATTCCACCACTCCCNCCCCCAGTGATTCCTACATCCAGCCCACTAGCTTGTGACTAAGTTAGAGCAGACCAAGAGGGTTACAAACCATGGGGTCTCATTTTCAGGTGTTAAATAGAAGTTGATTTCTTCAGAGCTAAAAATCCAAACGTTGTTGCCTGCTTGAATGATCTGGCATTCTTAGATTAGACGCTCCATGGGGCAGGGACTGCCCTTTTGTTCTGTCCTTGTACAGTGCCTAGCATAGTGTGGGCCATGCCGAGTGTTCAGAGGTGCTACAGTAATACAGATAAATAATAATAATAATAATAATCACAACAACAGTACTTAACTTGGCTTCTACATTCGTTTTAAAATAACCTTATTTACAGGCAGAGGTCTCCCGTGGGATTTTGGTGGATCTTATTGCTCTTCATAGGCAGGGTAGGAAGAATGAACCCTGCACCCTGGTTGTGGCAGCAGCCAACCTTCAGTCAGTGGAAGGCTGCTCTCTGTGCTGGATCCCAGACATTCTGGAGGAGCCAGCAGCAAGGATGATCCAACCACCCTTTGTGCCTTCTAGTGAAGAAATGAAGGGAGGCTGAAGTTGAGAGTAGCAAGGGGTTGAAGCAATGGGGATGGTTATAATTGTGAAGGCCAGTAGGGTGTAGAGGCAGGATGGGAGGGGCAGCCTGAAGCTCTCCCACCCCAAATACCCCATAGGCTGCCCATTGCCATCCCTTTGGTACCTTTGGCAAAAGTGTCCAAAGAATGTGTAGATTCCCTCCATCACGTCACATAAACCACTAATCCTGCTGTACATTGTATTGATCTGCAATCTCCACTATAAATAATTTTCCTATTCACCTTTCATATAGTGTTATGTGTTAGTCATCTACGACATTTCATGTTAGCCTCAAAGTGCCTTTCAGTAGAGTTCTAAATATGTGGTGAATAGGTTGTGTATTGGAAACACTTTAACGATAGCAATTGGGCACACATATATAATATTGTTCAGCATGGAGAGGTATACTGTATGTATATATTGAGAAAGTAACATTACGATTTGGTGAGGTCTTGGATATGAGGAAGAGAAGGCAAGGGAGGGATCAAGGATGATACTAAGGTTACAAGCATGGGTGATGGAAAGGAAGATGATATTGCTGACAGGGTAAGGAGGAAAGAACAAGTGTTCCTTCATAGCCATGTGGAGTGTAAGGTGGTAGGACGACATCCAAGAGGATGGATTTAGGGGTCTGGGCTGGAGGGTAGAGGTGAACGATGGCTGTCTGTGTTTGAGAAAGGGGAACATATGTGAATTTTTACGTACTGATCAGAGGAATGCTAGTGGAACACATGGGTTCTAATGGTATGGAGGAACAAAAGGAGAGGGCCAAGTATACTGGGCACAGACCTCATCAGTGAGAAGTGGATTCTCATCCTCATATTGACAACTGTTTACTCTGAGAGTGGCTGGGTTAGAACCTCTTTGTACCTTAGTTATTCCATCTGTAAAATGATTCATCGCTGAGTAGATGAATCTGTGTATTCCACGTAGGTGTGTGCATGCCCGGAGCTGGAGAAATTTGCCTAGCAGTACCTACGGAGGGCTTAGTGGTCATAGCTCCTCCACTGGCTACATGAGGCAGCACCATTCTCACCGTTTCTGCTTACCACCCGTGGCTGGACTCAGAGCTCTGCGTGGTTTTAACCTCACAACCTCTCAACTAGTTTAGTTTTTTCGCTTGTGTGTATAGTTAGTAGTACGCTTAGTATGTCAGAAAACTTGCATTCCTAGTAGCGATAACATCTGCAAGAAGAGTCTACAAGTTGCAGGCTCTGATGGCAGAGCCACCTTATACACAATTCTCCAAAGACAGAGTGGCTTTATGACCGCATCCAAAATTGTTGTGTAAACTGGTTTCTCAGTTTCATTTGAACCAGGTGGTATAATTACCTGTGTTCTCTCTGAAACCACATTTATCCTCAAAGGAGCAACGTCTTCATCCCTTAGATATCAGGCAATGTCTAGCCTTCTGTGTGGACAGGACTAAACTGTCTCATGCTTCATCTCATTTGTGTCATATGCAGATCACATGAAGGGTAAAGTGGTCTCTTCACAGACAATTACAAATGTATAGCATCCTGCATCATAGAATCATAGACAATTAGAATTGGAAGAGACCTCAGGAGGACATCTAGTCCAACCCCCCACTCAAAGCAGGACCAACACCAACTAAATCATCCCAGCTAGGGCTTTGTCAAGCCAGGTCTTAAAAACCTCTAAGGATGAAGATTCCACCACTCCCTAGGTATCCCATTCCAGTGCTTCACCACTCTCCTAGTGAAATAGAAGCAGAGCTTTCATATCTGACGAAGTGGGTATTCACCACAAAGGCTTAGGCTCCAATACATTTGTTAGTCTATAAGGTGCCACAGGACTCTTTGTTGCTTTTTCAGATCCAGACTAACACAGCTACCCCTCTGATACTAGTGAAATAGTGTTTACTAATATCCAGTATCAGCTGAGAACAGCTGAACTCCATCGTCTTTGGAACCCCCGTTCAGGTAGTTGAGGGCTGCTATCAAATCCCACCTCATTCTTCTTTTCTGCAGACTGACTAACCCCCGTTTCCTCAGCCTCTCCTCATAAATCATGTCCCCCAGCTCTCTGGTTATTTTTGTTGCCCTCCACTGGACTCTTTCCAATTTGTCCACATCCTTTCTGTAGAGGGGGGCCCCAAAACTGGATGCAGTACTTCGGATGTGGCCTCACCAGTGCCAAATAGAGGGGAATAATCACTTCTCTCGATCTGCTGGCAGTGCTTCTACTAATGCAGCCCAATATGCATCTCATGCATTTACACATTTCATACTGCCCACAGATTGCATTGATAATGCTTCATGTCTAGTACACTTGGATAGCAGTAGATGCTCCTCAGAAATCCTGGTCTGCTTTCTGTTCACTTGATATCATTCTGGTGTTCAGGGTGTTATGTCACTGAGGGATATATTGCTTCTGAATGTAATCAAATGATACTGCGTAACACTGTTCTATACGCAAAAAAGTCCAAAATACCACATACAATGGCTTTTATTTCCTCTAGTGCTATAATTATACAATGGCATCACATATCTGACCTGCTCTCAGGTCTTGAAACCCCCTGATTTACTGGGCCTATGAGCTGTATTCTTTGCATGACTCATCTCTGCCTTACAGCACATAGCCTGTGAGACGGATTCTGAGCTTGGATACAACAGAATTGCTCCACTGAAGGCAATTTATGGCATGTTACTCAGATGAAACTCTGGCTATGTATGTTCTGTAAGATACACTGTTCCAAGAATTAAGCACTTCCAAGGTACAACAGGTTGAATTCTAACCTCAGGCTGAAACTCTGCTCTTAACTTCTGTTTTTAATGGGTCATTTCAGGACCTTATCTTTAAATTTTGAAACAATGTCCATTTGTAATCATGTGAGAATAAATTTTTTTTTTAGACACTGAACATGGAATTGCATTAAAATAAGGAAAATAGTATTACCACTAGTGCTATTTTGGCTCTTTCTTCATTTCACTATACAGCCTCTGCCTAAAATCACTCCCAACCTCCACCTGCATGGCTTTCTACTATAGATTCAAAGAAAGTATACATCCTTGCATCTCCACTGTTATTTTTTCTATATGATATGTTTAACAGGAATCAATTATCTGCAGCAAGTTATGGATCCAGATGGGTCATTTGTTTGTCCAGATCTGACAATCTGCAGGCTTTGAGGAAGGTTTTGTCAGTTGGTTCACTTATGCTATCAAACCTTCCAAAGTGTAAACTCTCATTCAATAAGTTTAATAGTACTCAAAAGGATTGTCTCTTTTCACTAAATAGCATACTAATGACAACTGACTAGAATCAGATCATAATTCACCTGGGTCTGGAAACAGCTTGAAGATGCCACTTATTTCTTATGTTCCAGGTATCTGGACCAGTCTCAACTACATGGACTCTTGGGGGACACCTGTGTCCAGTGACAATAGCTGGTGTTTCCCAGTGTTTTTCCTCATCTGATTATATCAAGACCAAGTCTCTTGGTTTAAGGTTAAATAAGTTTCAGGCAGCATTTTGGTCGTTAAAGAATCATAGGACTGGATGAGACCTTGAGAGGTCATCTAGTCCAGTCCCCTGCACTCATGGCAGGACTAAGTATTATCTAGACCATTCCTGACAGGTGTTTGTCTAACCTGCTCTTAAAAATCTCCAATGATGGAGATTCCACAACCTCCCTAGGCAGTGCTTAACTACCCTGACAGTTAAGAAGTTTTTCCTAATATCCAACCTAAACCGCCCTTGCTGCAGTTTAAGCCCATTGCTTCTTGTCCTGTCCTCAGAGGTTAAGAACAATTTTTCTCCCTCCTCCTTGTAACAACCTTTTATGTACTTGAAAACTGTTATTATGTCCTCTCCGTCTTTCTCTTTTCTGGTAAACAAACCCCATTTTTCCGGCCTTCCTCATGTGGTCATGTTATTTTGATCTCTTTAATCATTTTTGTCCTTGCTCTGGACTTCTCAATTTGTGCATTACCTTTCCTGAAATTTGTGTCAGAATGGCACACTCGCCAGTTAGGCCTATCAGCACAGTAGAGCAGAAGCATTCTTCCGTGGTCTTGCTTTCACATTGTTTAATTTCTCAGGTATGATGTTTGCTTTTTTGCGAGCGCGTTACATGTTGATCATATTTGCTTTGGCCACTTGCCCCCGATGCCCTTTCGCCGAGCTCCTTCCTTAGGCAGTCATTTTCCTTTTGTATGTGCTGCAACTGATATGCCTTCCTATGGAGTACTTTGATTTGTCTTTATTTTTATCTATTTCTAGATTTCTTCCGTTTGTCGTGATCATTTGTTGATCTCTCTAATCCTATCCTTCAAGCACTGTGCACTTTCCCGCTTGGTATCGTCCACACCTTACGGTTCTCTTGTGACTCAGTGGGCCAGAGAGCAGTTGGGTGTTAGGGAGATATATGGCCCTAGGCTAATTAGCCTGGTTTCCCTGTGCTGGATGGTTTTAGGTTTATT
Organism: Chelonoidis abingdonii; assembly: GCF_003597395.2. Lineage (NCBI taxonomy): Eukaryota > Metazoa > Chordata > Testudines > Testudinidae > Chelonoidis > Chelonoidis abingdonii. Next base: position 77,898,670 of record NC_133770.1, read on the forward strand.
TGCGCACCTTTAGCAATTGAAGCCTGTGCGAACCTAATTAAACACCCTGTTCAGGCGCAGGGTGGAGCGCGAGAGGTGGGTTTGGCTGTGTGCTAGTACTGCAAACCGGCCAGGGAGGGCGACTGGCTCACGAGAGGGAACTTCCCGTTCAAAGGACCAGGCGGGTACCTTACAAGGGGAGGGTTAGAACCGAGTGGTTGAGAGGGGTGGGGCTTCAGAAGTGGGAGCAACCACCCCTTCCTGTTCCTCCTCTACCACTTCCAGTCACTAGTTGTGTCTCGGTTGCCCGAGCAGGCAAGGGTGGATCTGTCATAAACAATAGTAGGTGTATAAGAGTCTTTTTCTTTTGCTGTAAGGGTTACGTTCGTAGCCTGGCTGTGCTCCTGACGGAGCCATCAGGGTACAGGTATTTCAATCTTGAGGGAGGGTTTAACTTGTGTTGTGTGTTAGAATTTGTTGTTCTCGTTGGGTCTATGAGAGGACCAGCGTGCAACCAGGTTTTCCTCAATCTTCTCGATACAGGCTCTTATAGTTCAAATAGTGGGTCTAGTTAGATATAGGCGAGTAAGGCTTTTTTTGCTTTCCTTTATTTTGCGATGTGCATTGGCGTAAGATAGTCAGATTTGTAATTTTGATAGAGGGATTTTGATTTGATACGTTGTAATCTAGGCTGAGGGTATTTTCTGTCTGTTTAGCTGAAAAACCCTGTATCTAATCCATCTTAAATTTACAAAGATAATTTTTACTGTTTTTCTCTCTTTAATTAAAAGCTTTTCTTGTTTAAGAACCTGATAGTTTTTTTATTCTGGTGAGACCCCAGGGGACTGGGTCTGGATCCACCAGGGACTTGGTGGGGAGAAAAGAGGGAAGGGGGAGAGAGAGGTTAATTTTCTCTCTGTGTTAGGATTATTTTCTCTCTCAGGGAGAGTCTGGGAAGGGGAAAGAGAAGGAGTGGGGAAGGTGAATTTTCCTCTCTGTTTTGTGATTCAAGGAGTTTGAATCACAATGGTCTTCCATGGTAACCCAGGGAGGGGAAGCCTGAGAGAGGCAATGGTGGGGGAAGGTTTACTTTCCTTGTGTTAAGATCCAGAGGGTCTGGGTCTTGGGGGTCCCCGGGCAAGGTTTTGGGGGGACCAGAGTGTACCAGGCACTAGAATTCCTGGATGGTGGCAGCACTACAGGTTCTAAGCTGGTGATTAAGCTTAGAGGAATTCATGCTGGTACCCCACCTTTTGGGTGCTAAAGTTCAGAGTGGGGAATTATACCATGACAGCATCCTAGCCCCCCGGCCAAGAAAAGTATGGGACCCACCATACAAAGTGGCCATTTTGTCACATTCTCTATCCCATTATTCTAAATCATTGATGAAGATAGTGAACAGACCCAAACCCAGAACTGATCCCTATGTAACCCCACTTGTTATGCCCATCCAGTATGACTGTGAACCACTGATCACTACTCTGTGGGAATGGTTTTCCAAACAGTTTTGCATCCACTTTATAGTATCTCTATCTATCTATGTTGCATTTCCCTAGTTTATTTATGAGAGACCATATCAAAAGCTTTACTAACGTCAAGATATATCATGTCTACTGCTTTCCCCTCCATCCACAAGGCATGTTACTCTGTCAAAGAATGCTATCAGGTTGGTTTAACATTATTTGTTCTTGACAAATCCATGATGACTGTTACTTATAACCTTATTATCTTCTAGATGTTTGCAAATTGCTTGATGATTTGCTCCATTATCTTTCCAGGTACAGAAGTTAAACTGACTAGTCTGTAATTCCCTGGGTTGTCCTTATTTCCCTTTTAATAGATTGGCACCATATTTGCCTTTTTCCAGTCTTCTGGAATCTCTCCCGTCTTCCATGACTTTTCATAGATATTCGCTAATAGCTCAGATATCTCCTCAGTTGGCTCTTTGAGTATTCTAGGATGCATTTCATCAGGCTGTGGTGACTTGAAGACATCTAACTTGTCTAAATAATTAACTTTTTCTTTTCCTGTTTTTAGCCTCTGATCTTACCTCATTTTCACTGGTATTCACTATGTTATAAATCCAATCACCACCAACCTTGGTGAAAACCGAAACAAAGAAATCATTAAGCACCTCTGCCATTTCCACGTTCTGTTATTTTCCCCCCCTCACTGAGTGGGGAACGTACCTCTTGCTTCTCATGTATTGGTAGAATGTTTTCTTGTTACCCTTTATGTCTCTAGCTTGTTTGATCTCATTTTGTGCCTTGGCCTTTTAATTTTGTCCCTACATACTTGTGTTTATTTGTTTATATTCATCCTTTGTAATTTGACCAAGTTTCCAGGGTGGTCTCTTGCCATACTTATGTTTTTCCTACACAGTGGGATAGTTTACTCTTGTGCCCTTAATAATGTCTGTCAGAAAAACTGCCAACTGTCTTCAATTGTTTTTCCCCCTTAGACTTGCTTCCCATGGGATCTTACCTACCAACTCCATGAGTTTGCCAATGTCTGCCTTCTTGAAATCCATTGTCTTTATTGTGCTATTCTCCCATTCCTTAGAATCATGAACTCTTATCATTTCCTGATCACTTTCATCCAAGCTGCCTTCCACTTTCAGATTCTCAACCAGTTCCTCGCTATTTGTCAAAACCAAATCTAGAACAGCCTCTCCCTAGTAGCTTTCTCCACCTTCTGAAATAAAAAATTGTCTTCGGTACATACTCCAAGAACTTGTTGGATAATCTGTGCCTTCCTATGGTGTTTTTCCACCAGATGTTTCAGTTGTTGAAAAAGAAGAATAGCCTTATATTATTTAAGCAGGGCCACTTTGAACAATAATTAACTTCTATTGACCCATGAGCAGCTGAACTGGACTTACTCTGGAGGTTGACAGCACGTTGCTAGGTAGTTCAGGAGGAGAAATACACAACATCTTTGTCATAAAATTCAATTGGCAATCTCCACTGCTCTCTCCACTAGCCCACTTGTGATGGGGAAGGAATAGTTGGAAGCAGTGTGCTTGAAATTCATATTGCTTCCCAAAAGCCTGCAATTCAAAGCTGCCTAATACACCCTACTACATCACTTTGTGTTATTTATAAAGAATGGTAGGTCTATCAGTTTCTCTGCCTTGGAAACCAAATTCATTTCAGTTTGTTCTGCTGTAAAGAAAAAAAATTGAGATTGATTGGAAAATAGGGATAATGATATTGTCCCTCTTTTCAACATGCTTTGAACTCTACTGATGAACAGTGCTCATTGAAGTAGGTACATAGATATAGATATATATTTTTAAATGCTGAAAATGCCTTCGTATTTTAGGCCAATGAAATGTGTGTTGTTTGCCTAAATAGTGGAAACTTTGAACTTTAGACCAGCAACAAATTAGTCTGCCCCCTTTATCACTCCTTCCCTCCACTCTGGAGCAAGGAGGCAGCAGGGGAAGAATTGTGATTCATTGCTGTGTTGCAGTCACAGTGCTTCCTGGGGCTATCCCTGACCTGGTACAGCTTACCATCCTCTGCTCAGATCTGTGCCTAAAGTCACAAAGCTAGCCTTTTGTGACTGTTAGCACAGACTTGGACATCCTATATGGATGCGAATGATTGAACACTGGGCTATGCGTGCCTATTCAGAAACCTAGAAAAGTTGACTTTCTGGAATCTTTCCAGAGGAGGTTAAGAAAAGGACATGGCTCTCTGTTACTCAGTCTAGTGTTTCATCTTTGCACTGGTTCATTAAAAAGAACCCCTAAAGTTATGTTATGTTTTTGTTTAATAAAATTAAAGCCATTAATGCAGTATTCTGGAATATTATTTCAGTTTAAATGTTGTTGAAGCGGATTTTTCAGTTCAGTCTGTGACTTTGAAGCCATAGGAGCAACTTTGTACTTGAATCCAGTGAAGAAGCTCTTGATGTAATAAATGAAACACCAGGGAAAAATTAAGGATAACAATTTTACTTTCCCCTTTTGACTTCGGCTATTTATTTTAAGAAAAAAATGCTTTCTGAAGGTGTTCAGAACATTTTGAGATATATAAAATCTGACAATACCAGCATGTCTTTGCTTATATGTTTTATGTATTCTTGCCACATAACAGTAGGAAATTTAACATACAGCTGAGAATGAAATATAAACTCCCCTAATGCATAAGATATATTGTCAGTGTCAATTCAAGCACAATAAAAAATGAGTGAGTAATATGTATGTACATAAAAGTACCATATGTGATTGCATGATGACTCTTGTTTCACACTTCTCCTTAAAATGATGCCAGAAGCTGCAACCTGTGCTTCATGCCACTGGAGATTCTTCTTCTAGGGCTATTTGTATTTTAATCTCATTGATTCTGTTCTGACTCCAGCTGCATACTATATGAATGTCTAGCTGAGTCTGAAATCTTTACTGTGGCACAAGATTTTTATGGTGAAATTCATGTCTCTCACATAAAACAAGGGTAAAATACCTCACCTGGCTGATTATATTTTCCCCAGCGGGTGCTCCTCGTCCACTTCCCCTTCCCCCCAAGGGACCTCTGTCATGGAGTGTGGGGAGTCAGGGCCCTGCACCCCCACTTCCTGCGATTTACCGCGACTTTAAGCCAGCCAGTAAAATGAAAGGTTTATTAAATGACAGAAACACAATCCCAAACAGCTTGTAGGTACAACCAGGACCCCTCAGTTAAGTTCCTCTGGGGGGTGGGGGGCAGGGAGCTTAGACCCTCCATTCCCCCAGACTGCTCCAAACTGAAACCCCCCCTCCAGCCATCTCACCCAGCCTTCCCCAAGGCTCCTCCTCCAGCCTTTGTCCAGTTTGTCAGGCAAAGGTGTCACTTGGCTCCAACCCCTGTCCTGGCTAAGGTTACAGGCTCAGGTATCATCCCTCAAGTGAAGTCACCCACTGCTATCCCATCCCCAATGCAGACAGTCCCAGTAAAACTCCCCTGAGACATCCGGTCAATCCTCCCCACTCCCTGCTCCATCACAACCTCCTCTGCGCCACCACTCCCCTGAGGCCCCCTGCCCGCCACTCCGTTCTCTCTGCCCCCTCTCCCCAAGCGCCTCCTATGCACCAAACAACTGATTGGTGGCCAGTCCCAGGAACCAGTGTGGCTGATGGGTTCTGAGCACTGCTTGTTTTTTTCCTGTGGCTGCTTGAGCCCAGGAGCACCGATGGAGTCAGTGCCTATGCCTGAAGCCAAAGCATATGCCAGAAGTGGTAGCAATATCCTGCCAAGTGAATACTATAGGCTGTAAACTGGAGTAGTAGCTGTAGCTTGGATCAATGAAAATGTGGACTGAGCCCTACATCTTTCTTTCAGCCAAAACTCCTAGTGAAATCAATGCAGGGGGGAGGTGGAGTTTTGCCTGAATGAAGATGTCTGGTTTTGTCTCAGGATTGTAAGTATGAACATTCAGATTTTATAAAGTTTTCTGCTCCTTGGGAGTTAATACTAATCATGCATAGCTTTTGATCTCACCTTGGCCTCATCTTCCATCCACTAAATTAGTCAGTATTGCGATTATCCAGACATTTTTCTCCCCTCCTCCCCCTTATCCCTTTCCTAAATCATTTGATTATATAGATGCTCCTCGATGAGGCATAGTTACATACTGTTTCCAGCTTTATGCCAACTTTTTTTGAAGTGTCCTGTGAATTTAAGTACCTTGGTTTTTTGATGCCCAACTTTTGAGTCTTTTTAAGGTATCTCAAATTGGGCCCCCAAAATCACTAGACACTTTGGAAAATCTTAACCTCATTGTTCAGCTGGTTTTGAATTAACTGTGTAAAAAAGAATGTGCAGAACATTTGTTTTAGTTCTTGTTTCCAAAGGCTGCAGTCCTGAGAGTGATCTGCCAAGTTGTCCACATCTATGTCCATTTCTTTGAGGTCTCACTTGCACACATCTTTGAAACACAATTTTGGGCGTCCTATGGGTCTTTTTCCAGATTCCAGTTCGCCGTAGAGGATGTCCTTTGGGATATGCCCATCATTCATTCCCCAGTGGAGGCGTGTCTGAGGAGTGTTTGCATGCTGGGTATGCTGGCCTGTTCGAGCACCTCAGTGTTGGTGACTCCGTCCCTCCAGGAGTTTCCAAAGATTCGACAAAGGCAACACATATGGAAGCTGTTGAGCCTCTTTTCCTGAGGAGAGTATAAGGTCCATGTCTCACTCCCATACAAAAGTGTGCTAATAACACATGCACGATACACACAGCTTAGTAATGCATTAAAAATATAAAGTGATAGTGTTACATTTACATGTAGATATAATAAAGCAGAAAGGAAATCACTTGTTCCACCCCCATTCCAGAAAAATAGATAAAGATTCCCATTAGAAGTTTGAGGGGCTCAGTTGTGTCACAGTTGTTGACTTTTCCAGGCCTGGGGGAAAATAAAGAACGTAGCCATAAATAAGTGATAGCAGTATACCTGAATAACGTATCAAGGTTCAGAAGGGTTCTGCACCCACTGGCCTGAATTGCAGCTGTCCATTGCAGTCTAGCACCTTGTGTTAGCAGTTGCTGTTTTTCTCCCAGAGCTGGTTCACACTTTTTTGGTGACTCATGTCAGAGGCACAAATGAAGCAAGGAAAAATTTTAATTAAGTTTTTATTTATAACTAAGTTTAAGAGGGTATTGGAAGAAGGGAATAAGAATGAAAGAACTAGTTTTCTGCAACATCACTGCCGAAAAAATATTTTTAAAAATACATAATTAGCTCCTACTTTCAGAGTGCTCTTGGGGACTAAGCCCGAGTTGCTTGTTACACATGGGTGATTAACATTATAACCCAGTCCTGTCAATGTTACTCACTGCTAGTAACATTGCCAGTACTTGGTAGTCCCTTTGACTGCACTGGGATTACTCCTGGGAATATGGCTTTGCAGGATTGGGCCCTTAAATAATAAAGTCGTGAATCTAAAAAATGTACACAGATTTACCATAAATACAATATACCCACTCCTATTTCATTTAATTGGCTCTTGTATTCAAGTAAAACAGCACAGCAGTTACCGTAGAGCTAGAACATTGCTGGCCATTTCCTTTATTCCATTGTTTTATGCCTTCTCTTCCTTTTATAAATAATGAATTATATTTTACTAATATTGCTTGCCATCGCATTCAAAAGTCACGAGTCAATCCCCCCCATCCTAAAATTGGCTTAAAAATAATAAAATGTTAAAAATTATTTTTTAAATTTATTTGCTTTCTGTGGTGTGGTGTTTTTGTGTTGGGTTGGTTTTTTTTTTTGTTTAAGCTTCAAGGATTCACTTTTTTTTTAAATGAAAGATGAGATTCACTTGACTCCAGGAGGTAGGGCTTTAAAAAAACACTAAATATTGTGAGACATGGTGAAATAGTAAGTTAGCAACATGTTGATTTACTGTATTAATAAGAAAACTCACTCAGATTCCAGGTAAGTTATTAATGTTAGGTAAACCTGGTTGAAATTTGGAGTTTTTCTCTGGGAAATTTCAATGCTTCAGAATTGTTTTCAGTCCAAAATATTCACTATGATTTTTTTATTACAACTTCTCATATTTTTTCCTAAATAAAATTACATCAAAATGGAAACATTCCTGTGGAAAGTTTCTATTTGACAAAACAAAATGTTCTATCGAACTTTTTTATAATCTCTAATGCTAGGTTTTGGGGTGTCAATCAACCAGTGTGGTAGCTTTTTCCTCTTGTGTGAGCTACTTCAGAAATGTAGCTCATCTCACATGAAAAATAGATGCCCAATCACAAAAATATCATAGTTTTACATGATAGGAAATGGCTACTGAAAAGAGCTAAATACCAAGGGTTTCTGAGGGTCTGACTGAGGCACATTGACATGGTGTGGTGAGGGTAAAATTGCGCACGTACGATTTCTACTATGCCTGCCTTAATATGTATTTATTACTTCTGACACGTTCAAAGTGGAACAATTGAAACTGCACAATTACACCTAGTTTCGCACTAGAACTGTAAATTGTATCAGATTCTCTCAAAGTTTGCAAACATCCCACTGACTTTTCATGTCTTTATTGAAACTTTAAACCAGATGAGGATTTTGAGTTTTTGCATAGATTAAAATTAAAAGTTTCTTGCATAGTTCTCATCCTAATGTTACACATGTCCCAATACAGTCACCTAGAAAATATCAAAATATCTTGACTATCCTCCTTAGGATGCAGGCACAGCATTACTCTCGGAGTAGACCCTTACTTGTAAGAAATGTTTGTAAAGTCACTCTCAAGTTCAAATAAAACATTTTTCTTCATAAAGGTTTCTTAGATCTGTGCATTTGCACTTTTCTTGCAGATGTTTGTTTGAGTGCAGGCAACTCTGTAATGAACCAAATGAGTTGTAAGGGTTAGAATGCCCAATTATACAATTCACTGAATGTCTATGAGGCTGAACAATGGAAACTACTACGCATGCTTTACTCATTTAACTTCATTTAAACTATTCTTGGCATGCAAGCTGCATTAATGTGGTAACTTTTGTGTAGCAATTAACAAACTGTGGCAATTTGAAACATTCAGAAGACTTACAGGAGGAAGGCTGTGAAATGGGCAGTTAGCTGCTTTGTTAACGTCTTGGTGGATTGAGGATATGGGGGGAGAATTTCATTTTTTTTTTCTTTCTCTCAAAATTTCAAGTGGAAAAAGCAGTAAGTCAATCAGAGGTTGTGGCTGGGCAATCAGGTGGCACTTGGCTACATGAAATAGTGTTGGATAGCCTTTTCTAGTGATAGCGTTAGAGTGTTTCAAATCTTATTTATCATCATAGTTGGAAACATCATTCAATTTCTAGATTGATATGTGGATGATGCCTGGGAACTGGTTGTCTTTTAAGATTTTATTCTAAGAAGGATCAATCTGCTGGGAATGAGGGATGGTTTCTGGCCACCAGGAGGCAAGGCAAATCAGGACCCTTGCCTGGAGCAAATTTTCAATTCTCCTTGTTGCCGCTTGCCAGAATTTCACCTCTTGTGCCCCTAACACATTATGCCTCCCTTGCTGCTTGTTCTAAATGTGAACATTAGAAGTGGGTAGTGAAGAGAGGGACTGGAGAATTGCAGGGAAACAACTGACAAGTGGGCTGGTGAGGAGGGAGTGGGGGAGAATCACCCTGCATTTTCCAGGGTATTTGCCATATGGGAGACTTGAAGTGGGAAGCCCTTTGTGTCCGGGGGGGTGGGGGGGAGGGAGAGAGGAAGGAAGGAAGGAAGGAGTAGTAACTGGGATGAGGCAAGGTGCCTTACTTGAGGGAATTAGGAGAATGGCAGAGATAAAGACAAAAATGTTAATCTTCAGTTCCTTGGTATGGAATGCTTTGAATGAATAAACTTGCGCATGATGATATAACTCCTACACTCACAAAGGAAGCCAGGCTTGGCCTGTTCTCATGCACCTTGTTCCCAATGACTGGTGAGGGGTTTCCCTGAGTAGGGACTACAGCTTTGGACTCATCATGTTTACAATAACATCTTAAATATGCAAAAAACTCTCTCTAAAGATTTTAAAATGTAAGCTTTCTCCGTTTCCCCTAGCAATACAATTTCAAAGAGATTTAGACATATGCAGCATATTGTAAAGAATACTGTAAATGCATCGCTCATAGGGTGGCCAGGTGTCCGGTTTTTCTCCAGAAAGTCTGGTTGAAAAAGGAACCTAGCGGTGTCCAGTCAGATATACAGTGGCTGGGGATGGGGGGAGTGGCAACCTGTCGCCTGGCCCTGAAGCAGCAGCTCCTGTGGCAACACGCATGCATTGGCTCGGGCAGCCCCTTTGAGGAAAATGGTTTGCCGGGCTGTGGCAGAGGATGGAGTGTAGGGGCCCATGGCAAGTGGAATAAGGGGCTCCCAGTGGGCACGAAACATTCCCCAGGAGGGAAGGAACATGAACTGTGCCGCCAGCTGATTCTTCCACCCACTGCATGCTCAGGGAGCTCCGGGGCAGCGATGGCTCAAGCAGGCAGGGAAGAGGGCTGCTGGGCAGGCAGAACAGAGAGACGTGGGAGGCTGTCGGGCAGGAGGGCCATGTCCTAGCTCACCAGCAGGATTATCTGTCTGCTCCCATGTGGCCGCATCACTCTTCTGACCTGCACTTCCAGGTGGCCTGCTAGAGCTGGGGTTTGCAAGTCCCCTGGGCAGCTCATACTGGAGTTGAGGGGGGAGAGCAGGGGATGGGGTCTGGGGGAAAGAGACAGAACAGGGGATGGGGTCTCAGGGGGAAGGGGCAGAGCAGGGGCCAGGTCTTAGGGGGTGAAGGTCTTCAGACATTTGAAAGTTGGCTACCCTAATTTCTCATGATTGTTGTTAACTGCCCATGCATTTTCTCCTTTAATCTATGCCTCAAAAATAATGCCCAAATGTTTTCATACAGTAGGTTATGGGATAGATGTGAGTGTGAAACACCTTTCATAATCTCTTAGTATAGCATCTTAGTAAAAAAAATTAGCCAATGGTTGTTTCACAGAGGAAGGGCCAAAGCCTGTTACTCTATATAAAAAAGTGAATTATGACAGCCACATGTGCAGGCCTGGGCTTGGTGATACAGAATCAGGATCCTTGTTCCTTGGCAGTGTGTATTTATATAGTTACACTCTGGATGTGACACGCAGCAGTTTGCTGAGGATGAAGGATAACAAATACACACATAAAAAGAGAGAGTACTTTCAATGCATAACTTCCAGGACTACTTCATGATGCATAACCTCTAGGACTCCTATCAGTCACAATACAGAACTGCGGCTTCCTTATATCTGTTGTAACGAGGCGGTGTGGCTCCCCTCCTTCCCAGGGAGGGTCGAGCCCCGTCAATCACCCATAGGGGCGGGGGCACTGAGCGGAAGTCCCGCCCCTCAGAGGGTCAAGCGGCGACCTGGAGGGATAAAAGCCGGCCCTCAGCTCTCAGTTGGAGCCCAGCCACCGTCAGGAGCAGACCTGCCAGCAGGTGCTCGTGACTGGGAAGCTGCTGAGGCTGGGGGCCGGTGCCCTTACTGGCCAGAGCTTCCCCGCACTCGCTATGATGAGGAGCGGCCAGAGCTGCCCCGTCCCTGCTACGGCCCTGAGGAGCTCCCGGAACAAGCCTGGCCGGACTTCCTGGGGGAGCTGCCGGACCTGCCGCCCAGCCCTGACTGGGAGGAACCGATGGTGCTGGACATCCCAGGAACTGAGACCACGGACCAGGTAGGCACGGAGGGGGATATCGGAAGTAGCCCGGGGGCAGCTGACTCTAGTCAGGCTGCAGATGTACCGGTACCCATGGCAGTGTGTTTTGGTCAGGATCCCCACTGACCACCTTCAGCGGTGACAGCCACTACTAGGGCCCCGGGCTCGAACGCAGAGGAATGGGTGGGCCTGCGTTCCCCCTGCCACCTGTCCTCTGGTGGCAGAATCCCCCGGCCTAAGGAGGCCATCAGGCTTAGTGAGTTACTGCTCAGCCCTGAACCACAGGGGTCTGCGCTTTTGATCTAACTGTGTGTTTGGTACCCCGCCCGAACCAAGGGCTGGGCCCCGTTTAGCTGTACTGCTGCTCAGTCCTGGCCCAAAGGACCAGAGCTACCTGAACTGTTTGTTTGGTGCCCCACCTGAACCAAGGGCTGGGCCCCCTTTAACTGTGCCACTGTTCAGTCCCGCCCACAGGGCCCGAACCACCCAAACTATTGACTGCAGTCCCGAGGACAGAGGCCCTCGGACAACGAGACGAGGCCGGTGTGGCTCCCCTCCTCCCCAGGGAGGGTCGAGCCCCGGCAACACCTCGTTACAACTGATACCAGAAGTGGGGAGTCCGAACCCCTCGCCCCTGTGAGAAGGGGCTAGTAGGAGGACGGTAGAGTGACCAGCTCTCCCTAGCCAGGGACATGGATGTCGAATGGCTGTTCCAGCTGCTGGCGGAGAGCCAGGAGCGGCAGCAGGTGGCGCCAACTGCGACAGCAGCAACAGGCTGCCCATCTCAAACAGCAGCAACAGCGGGATGCTGCACACCTCCAGCAGCAACTGCAGAAACATGCTGCTCAGCTGGAGCACCAGCAGCAGCTGATGCAGCAACTAGGGAGCCAGCTGCAGTGGCTCCTTGGGCCTGCGTCCCGCCCTGCTGATGGGTCCACGGGAGAAGAAGCTGGGGGCTCCCGTCCACCTGTCCCCCTGCGCCTGACCAAGATGGGCCCTGGGGATGACCCTGAGGCCTTCTTGGTCACTTTTGAGCACGTGGCCCTCATCGCAGGGTGGGCCCGGGACCAATGGGCCACTCTCTTGGCCCCGTACCTGACCGGACCAGCCCAGATTGCCTATCGCGGGCTAGCGACAGAGGAGGCAAAGGACTATGATCGAGTGAAGGCTGCGGTCCTGGACGCCTTGGATGTCAGCCCCGAAACCTTCCGGCAACGGTTCCGGGGCCAGACCTACCCGACAGGCGCCCGTCCCCGGCTGATCGCCCAAGGCTTGAAAAAGGCCTGCCGCCGTTGGCTGCAGCCGGAAACCCGCACAGCGGAGGAGGTGACCGAGCAGGTGGTCCTAGACCAATTCGTTCATATTCTGCCTGCCCAGGTGCGGGCCTGGGTACTCCACCACCAGCCAGCAACCCTGGGGGCAGCGGTCTCCCTAATGGAGGACTTCTTGGCTGCAGAGGCTTCTCTGCGGCCCACTTTTCTGCCACCCACCCCAGGGACCGACCAACCCCGCGGTGAGAGGAGAGCATCCGCTTCAACCGGGCCGCGGCGTCCGAACCGCGGACCGGACCCCAGATTGGCCCTCCGGGCTAAGCGCCCGGATCCGACCCCGTGGGCCTCCCCTGCGGGCCGGAGCCCCCCCCCGAAGTCCACAAACCGCCGGACACCGGGGCGGGCGCCCGGAGGTCGGACCCTGCTTCCGCTGTGGGAGGGTGGTCCACCTCCAGCGAGACTGTCCCGAGATGGAATGTGACTTTGGGCAAGTCTGCGCAGGGGAAGGCCGGGCCCGACGGCCCCAGCCCCCCAAGCTCACGATCCCAGTGGTCATGGGGGACCAAGCCACAACGGCCTTAGTTGACTAGGGCTGTGGCCAAACGCTGGTCCACCAGGCTCTGGGACCACTGACCAATCCCGGTCTGGGCCCAATCCGTTTACAGTGCATCCACGGGGATGTCTGGCCCTACCCGAGTGCCTGGGCCCGACTAACGGTAAATGGCCTTACTTGCTCGTTGGTAGTTGGCTTGGCCCCCCGACTAGCCTACCCCGTGATTCTGGGATGAGATTGGCCCGCCTTCGAGGGGCTCCTCCAATCCATACCAGCCTTAGAGGCTGAGCCCCAGGAACCCCCGTTGGAAACAGAAGAGGGCGCCGAGAAGATTGAGGCTGAAACCCCGGAGGCCGAAGGTCCGCAGGAGGGAGCCCCCTCCGAGCCCCGTTTTGATATGGACTTCTGTCGGGACCAGCGGGCTGATCCCACTCTCAGCCGGGCCTATGAACAACTCGAGGCGGTCGATGGGTCAGTTATCGACCCTCATCGGGCCACGGAGTGACCCCACTTTGAACTCCGGCGAGACAGACTCTATCGGGTCGAGCAGGACCCCTGCACGTGGGAACCGCGGATGCAACTTCTCGTGCCCCGCTGCCACCGACGGGCGGTGATGAGCCTGGCCCACGATATACCAGCAGCTGGACACCTGGGGCACGAGAAGACGTTGGCCGGAATTCGGGCCCAATTCTACTGGCCGGGGCTTGATGGGGACGTAAAATGATACTGCAACTCTTGCCCGGAGTGTCAATTGGCCGCCCCGCCTCGGGTACCTAAGGCGCCATTGGTCCCCATGCCACTGGTTGAAACCCCGTTCGAACGGGTCGCCATGGACCTGGTAGGCCCGCTTCCTCGGAGCGCGGCCGGTTTTCAGTACATCCTAGTCCTTGTTGACTACGCCTCCCGGTTCCCAGAGGGGATCCTCCTGCGGAGCATCACAGCCTGGACCATCGCGGGCGAGTTGGTGAAGGTATTTTCCCGCGTGGCGTTGCCGAAAGAACTCCTGACCGACCAGGGCACCAACTTCTCGTCGCGGTTACTAAAGCAGGTCTGCAGGCTCTTGGGGGTAAAACAACTCCATACCTCCGTCTACCACCCCCAGACTGACGGGTTGGTAGAACGGTTTAATCGTACCATCAAGGCCATGCTGAAAAGGTTTCCACCGAAGAATCTACACCATTGGGACCAAGTCCTACCGCCTCTACTACTAGCCATTCGGGAGGTCCCCCAGGCGTCAACCAAATTCTCTCCCTTCGAACTCTTGTACGGGAGGAGGCCGCGGGGCCTCCTGGACATGATGAAGGAGATGTGGGAGCAATTGGCCTCCCCAACCCAGGGCCTCCTCCAGTACGTCTTCTGGCTGCGAGAACACCTTGCCCAGGCGGGGACCCTGGCGCGGGAAAACCTGAAGGTAGCCCAAGAGAGACAGAAGCGGAGTTATAATCAGGAAGCGCAGGTGCGCGAGTTCGCTCCCGGAGACCGGGTTCTGCTGCTCCTACCCTCCAGTGAATCGAAGCTGTTGGCCCGCTGGCAGGGCCCCTACGAGGTAACTTGGAAAGTCGGACCCGTTAATTATGAGATTCGCCAACCGGGCCGCCGGAGGGAGAAGCAGCTATATCATGTTAACCTGCTGAAGCCGTGGCGGGACCGGGAAGGTCTGTTGATTGACCCGTGCCCACCAGAATTGGAGCTGGGCCCGGAGGTGGCCCAGACGGAAGACTTAACGGAACCCTCGCTGGGGTGCTCCCTGACGGACGAGCAGTATAAACAGGCCAAATGCCTCCTGCGGGCATTCAGGTGAACCTTCACGGCACTACTGGGCTACACGCCCTTAACCTGTCACACGATCCAAACAGAGCCCGGGAAGATCGTCCAAGAGACCACCCGGCCGTTACCGTACCGGATGCGCCAGGAAGTCGAAGAGGAGGTCCAGGCCATGTTAGCCCTGGGAGTGGTCGAACCGTCCCGGAGCGAGTGGCGCAGTCCAGTGGTCCTGGTGCCCAAACCAGACAGCACCCGCCTGTTCTGCATAGATTTCTGGAAGGTCAACGCCATATCCCGCTTTGACACCTACCCGATGCCCCGGGTTGACTAGCTGCTGGGCCGCCTCGGGGAGGCCCGGTTTATTACCACGCTGGATCTCAGCAAGGGTTACTGGCAGATCCTGCTTGAGGAGGTTTCCAAAGAGAAGACTGCCTTTGCCACCCCGTCGGGACTTTATCAGTTCACACGGATGCCCTTCGGTCTCCATGGGGCCCCCGCGACGTTTCAGTGGCTTATGGACCATCTTTTGCGGCCACATCAGGAGTACGCGGCCGCCTACCTACATGATGTGGTGATCTGTAGCCGCTGCTGGGAAGAACATCTAAACCGGGTCGCGGCGGTCCTCAGAACCCTGCGGCAGGCAGGATTGACGGCGAACCCTAAGAAGTGCAGAATAGCCTGGCAGGAGACCACCTACCTCGGTTATACCGTCAGATAAGTGAAGCCCCTCATGGGAAAAGTACAAGCCCTCACAGAGTGCCCCACGCCGACAACGAAACGGCAAGTGCGGCGATTCCTGAGACTTGTGGGATATTACCGACGGTTTATCCCGCAGTTTGCATCCATTGCTGCACCTCTGACCGGGCTGTTAACCAAGAATAGCCCCCGGCAGATACATTGGACCCCGGAATGTGAGACGGCCTTCAGAACGCTCCAAAGCTGCTTACGTCAGGAACCCGTCCTGTATAGTCCCGATTTTGATAAGCCGTTCATCCTCCAGACGGATGCATCCGAGGTCGGCCTAGGGGCGGTCCTGTCTCAGGAGGGAGACGGGGGAGACCACCTTGTACTGTACTTAAGCAGAAAACTATTTCCCCGAGAGCGGAACTATGCCTTAATTGAAAAGGAGGCCCTTGCGGTGAAGTGGGCATGCGAGGCCCTTCGGTTCTTTCTCCTGGGCGCCCCATTCACCCTCATCACTGATCACGCACCCCTTCAATGGCTCATGTGCATGAAGGACAACAACGCCCGCATCATGCGCTGGTACCTGGCCTTGCTCCAGTTTACCATCCAGCATCGGGCTGGCTAGGACCATGCTGACGCGGACTTCCTCTCCCGCCTCAACGAGATGGAACAGCCTGGCCCCGACAGGTGGGAGCCAGACTTGAGGGGGGGGCGTGTAACGAGGCGGTGTGGCTCCCCTCCTCCCCAGGGAGGGTCGAGCCCCGTCAATCACCCATAGGGGCGGGGCCACTGAGCGGAAGTCCGCCCCTCAGAGGGTCAAGCGGCAACCCAGAAGGATAAAAGCTGGCCCTCAGCCCTCAGTTGGAGCCCAGCCACCGTCAGGAGCAGACCTGCCAGCAGGTGCTCGTGACTGGGAAGCTGCTGAGGCCGGGGGCCAGTGCCCTTACTGGCCAGAGCTTCCCCGCGCTCGCAACGACGAGGAGCTGCCAGAGCCGCCCCGTCCCTGCTACTGCCCTGAGGAGCTCCCGGAACAAGCCTGGCCGGACTTCCTGGGGGAGCTGCCGGACCTGCCGCCCAGCCCTGATTGGGAGGAACCGATGGTGCTGGACATCCCAGGAACTGAGACCACGGACCAGGTAGGCATGGAGGGGGATATCAGAAGTAGCCCGGGGGCAGCTGACTCTAGTTAGGCTGCAGATGTACCGGTACCAATGTCAGTGTGTTTTGGTCAGGATCCCCACTGACCACCTTCAGCGGTGACAGCTGCTACTAGGGCCCCGGGCTGGAACGCAGAGGAATAGGTGGGCCTGCGTTCCCCCTGCCACCCGTCCTCGGGTGGCAGAATCCCCCTCCCCCCGGCCTAAGGAGGCCATCAGGCTTAGTGAGTTACTGCTCAGCCCTGAACCACAGGGGTCTGCGCTTTTGATCTAACTGTGTGTTTGGTGCCCCACCTGAACCAAGGGCTGGGCCCCCCTTTGACTGTGCCACTGCTCGGTCCTGCCTCAAAGGCCCCGAGCCACCTGAACTATTGACAGCTCCACCCTGAACCAGAAGGGTCAGAGCTGATCTAACTGTGTGTTTGGTGCCCCGCCCGAACCAAGGGCTGGGCCCCGTTTAACTGTACTGCTGCTCGGTCCTGTCCCAAAGGACCAGAGCTACCTGAACTGTTTGTTTGGTGCCCCGCCCGAACCAAGGGCTGGGCCCCGTTTAGCTGTACTGCTGCTCGGTCCTGCCCCAAAGGACCAGAGCTACCTGACCTGTTTGTTTGGTGCCCCGCCCACACCAAGGGCTGGGCCCCATTTAACTGTACTGCTGCTCGGTCCTGGCCCAAAGGACCAGAGCTACCTGAACTGTTTGTTTGGTGCCCCGCCCGAACCAAGGACTGGGCCCCGTTTAACTGTACTGCTGTTCGGTCCCGCCCACAGGGCCCAAACCGCCTGAACTATTGACTGCAGTCCCGAGGACAGAGGCCCTCGGACAACGGGACGAGGCCAGTGTGGCTCCCCTCCTCCCCAGGGAGGGTCGAGCCCCGGCAACACCTCGTTACACTGTGCAGGAATGAAGAGTGTATAACTGCACTTGCCATAAGCAATCTGCCTTGACAATTTAGGGCCAAATCAATAATCCTTACTCATGTTTAGTAGCATTTATACTAGCAGCGAGATTAAGTGCTACTAACATACTTAAAGGAGTATGGAACTGGGCCCTCATGGATTAGGGTAGGATTCTTTCACTGAGTCCAGTTATACATGTGATCCTGTATTTTCAAGATTATATCTCATCCACAGTATACCTACATAAATATGCATTGCCAGGGAGCAAGGATCCTGAGCTGGAAGCACCAAACCCAGGTCTGCACTGTGGCATTGGCAATTTACTTTATGAAGAATAATTAAATGGTCTGGCAATTCCTGTCTTGAGGCTGTTGGCTCTTGCTGTTGCAAAGTTGACTTTGATGGAACAGCTTGTGTGAATAATTGCTATTCAGCATGAGAGAGGGTTACAGAATTGGGCCCTATGTAATCTGATACATTCTGAACATTGAACCATTCTAAACCATGCTCCATTTATAAAGCATTTGGAAAAAATATACACACATTGCACCCAAACGGGAACACTTGCACAGAACCTGCAAGCTGCTGTTGAACAGCAATGCAGGAATATTGTCTTCTGCAGGAGTGTCGCAGCTTTCCTGCTGAATTTGTATCCATGCTGGAACATAGATGCACAAGAATAATTGGCTTGTTCAGTAACTTGTCCTTATACTGCCATGAGGGTGGGTTCGCTCCACTGGGTTCTCAAATCAAATATACTGTAAGTGTGGGGAAATAGCCTTTTATGCTCATATACTGTATGAACTGCTTAATCATTCATGTCTGAAAATTAGCTGTATGCCATTATTCACCGAGGTACATTAATAGCAGCCAGTATTTTACTGCACTCCCACAGCAGAAGGAAATATTGGCCCATCATGCATTCAGGAATATGCTGGTCTGCTGGGTAAATATGTATTTGAAAGGGACCGTGCCTTTTTAACAAAGGACCAAGCCACTGCTGCCTACTGGATGAATACATATTGACCAAAGGAGGCCCATTTCTGTCTAAATAATGTATTGCACATAGAATATGAAGGGTCAGACTGTGCCTAGCCCTAATGCATCTGCCTAGAAGGGGAGGGAGGGGATGGGCTAATAGAAATGAAAAGATATGAATATTTTAAGCGCAATTATTTTAATAGTTATAATGAAAGATCGAACCAAACAGTCCCTAACCCATCCCCGTAGGGCAATCTAGTACAGGAGCATAAGGGAAACAGCCTTGTTGGCATTCCCTCTCCTCCCTTCCTGGTACACAAGTGCAGTTGCCCTACGTCGCTTGATTGCAGACCATTGTGCTATACTTCCTGCTGTGGTTACTGCTGCCTCCTGCCAGCAACAGGTTGCTGAGGTGCCCATCTCTTAATATTCAGTCTCAGATCTCAGGCCACCTACCTCCTCTCAGCAGACATCTCCCGAGCTACAGTCTTTAGCCTGATGATGCCTTCTGCCCATACACAGCCTCAAGCTTTTTCTTGACTCTGGTCCACTCAGGCCTCAGGATATTACTTCCTTTTTTTGTACCGTAGGGATTATGGAGCTCTCTGTCAGCTAGATGTTGTACTGAGTAACACTCTACTAGCTACACCTTTTCCCTCCAGGACAGCTGAGATGGAGAGAAGTTATGTTGGTTCATACAGTACTTGTTCTGCTATCATATATTGTGCCCACTCTGCACATAGAGTTAAAACACATCAAACCCCGTAGAAAACTTTTTTTTAAAAATGAGGTTTGCCAGTGTTAATCACTGCCCACTCCTGTATGACCCATAGCCCTCATTTTTTAATGGTGTTATATTTGGGTTTGTTTGCTGAAGGCCATTGACAGTGAGCAGGGAGATAAGGTTAGTGAGGTGCCAGGAAGCTTCTACTTAGAGAAATTTCTAAAAATCACCATTTCACTGTCTTCCTTACATGCCTCATGAACATTTTGGCAGCCTGCCAAAATCACTGACAATTTTAAGGCCCGTGAGGCTTCAGTGTGCCTGCATTCATCCTGTGCCCTGAAGGAAGCAGGGGTCCTATGGTAAAAACTATATGTGATCTGATTAATAACTGTATTTCAGCGCACAAGGGGATTGGATTAAGATTGTGTGGGCCACTGTAAATCTGGTATTTCATCACTGTGTAACCTGAACAGAGTTATAGATAGTGCAGTGCCCAAACCTCTCAGTGGAAGGAGGGTGGGAGGTGCCCACTCTGGGGCATGATTCTACACTATTTAAGGCAATGGGACTTTGCCATTGACTTCAATGGCTGCAAGGTATCAGCATTTCTTTTTTTTTCTACAAAAAATCGCTGTACTATAGAAAACACTTTTGGCAGTCTCCTGCCTATTATGCTTCTATAAAACAAATTGATTTTTACTCAGTAAAATTTTGATATGGTATTGCATGGAAAATTATTTCTTCATCTGGAGAAGATAATGACCTTGGCACAATAAGTAGAAGTGTGCTAATGAAATTTGCTGGTAACCCAAAATTGCGAGGCCTCATCAGTACAGAAGAGGATTAGAATTTTATACATAAATGTGGATGGATTAGATTTTTAGTGGCAAATGTTAACTTCACTGATGCACACAAACTAATGAAAAAATATTTCCATTGCTAATAATCAAACTATACAGAGGCAAAGTAAGAAAAATGCTTCTTGAGAAATTATTAGAATTTGATTTAAAGATGTTCAATTTGTATATTTTGACATGTGACATTAACAATTTTTGTGTTAATGGTTATAAAGCTTTAACTTTTTGAATCACATCATCTTCTGTCATTAAATAATTATTGCCTGATGCTCATCCAATAATTTCCTGCAATGCTGAAGAACTTAAATTGATAATAAAAAAAAAAAAAGCTTAAACCCCATTATTTCCCACAACTGTGAAAATTTAAATTGATAAAAATTGGGGAAAATGTTTAAAAATAAGTATTGATATTACTTGTAAAAATTGTATATAAAAATTGAATTCTGCCGAAGCTAATTATACAGGAAGAATTGGTGAGCATTGAGGACTGAAGTAATAGAAATAGGGTGACATTTAATAGCACAAAATGCAAGGTCATGCACTTAAAGACTATTAACAAGAATTTCTGCTTGAAACTGGAGGTTGCTCCCTTAGAAACAAAGGAAAAGAAAGACCTGGGTGTATTAGTTAGGAGAGGCAAATGTGATCCTAGTATATATCAGGCGAGGTCTTACCAGTGCCTTGTACAATAGTTTCAGTTCTTCCTTTTCTCTACTGGAAATACCTCATCTGGAATACTGTGTACATTTGTGATCACCCATGTTTAAGAAAGATGAATTCAAACTGGAACAGGTGCAGAGGAGGACTATCAGAATGATTAGGGAAATGGAGAGCCTATCTTATGAGAAGAGACTAAAAGCACTTGGTTTGTTTAACCTAGTGAAATGAAGGCTGAGAGGGGATATGATAACTCTCTATAAATACAGCGGGGACATGACCACCAGAGAAGGAGACAAGCTATTTAAACTAATGAGAATGTGATTACTAGAACAAATAGGTATTAACTGGCCTCTGTTCCCTTCAGGGCTGAAATGTAAACCTTTTTAGTTGGTACTGTGTCTTCTTCCACTCCATTCCCAAGTACACCGCTGCCTTGATATAACGCCACCCGATATAACACGGTAAAGCAGTGCTCTGGGGGTGGGGCGGGGCTGCGCACTCCAGTGGATCAAAGCAAGTTCAATATAACATGTTTTCACCTATAACACGGTAAGATTTTTTGGGCTCCCAAGAACAGCGTTATATTGAGGTAGAGGTGTATATTAATTACATGTGGATGCTTAGCATGAGATTGTTGAACACTTTTCATAGATTCCAGATTTTTCATTGTTTTTGTAACTCTACTGGAAGTGTGAAAACATTATATTTTGCCTTTTTTCTATTCAAAAAACCTTGATTTTCATTCCTTTCCAGAGTGGAACATAAGTCAACATCTTTGTTTTCTTGCTTATGCATCAGCATCATTAATATCCACCTAGCTTTAGCAATTGGGTTCGTGAACTTGTGCTCCATCTGGCTCTGTTAAGCAGAGGATAATGACTGGAAGTCCTACATAAACATTGGGGCGGATCTTAAACTGGTATAAATAGATGTTCTGACTTCTGTGGTGCTCTATCAATTTACACAATCAAAGTGTCTGTCCCTGGTTGCCCTTTTTTTATCTTGATTACTTGATTGTGATATAGATATTTGGAACTCTGAGGATGTTATGTACCATACTGTATTATAATTTCATGATATATTAGGTTAGATTTTTGTCTCAACTCCCTATGCTTTTGAATTTCCTGGCTGTGCCTGGATATTTTTTTTTTTTTCTGTGTCATATATCCAGTGTAGCTTTCCTTTGTATTTGGGAATTTGTCTCTATTATGATGGCTGTAAACATGAAGATATGATAAAAGGTTGATTATATACGAGTCTATTTCCCATTTTAATATGGTTGTAAAATACTCTACAAAGAATTTAAGCTGCTATCAGGCATGTATGCACAAAATGTGTGGGATTTCTGAGGTTGATCTATTTCTTTTTTAATAACGAATAATGGATTTTATTTAAAAATGACATTCATATGGATGTACTAGATTGTCCTATATTTCCACTGTTAAGAGTATATTCACATGGTGAATATTCAGTGCTCATAGAGTTTGCCTCTAGAGTCTTTTTAAAATAATGTATCTTAACATAAAAAGAGTTGGTGAAATTTGTCAGCTTCTTCCACCACAACTGTACTTTTTGTGGTGGTTTAAAAACAAACATACAAAAAAAACAGTCCCAGATCTACCCTTCTTGTAAACTTTGCATTTATTCATACATCCTTTTCAATTTTTAAAATAAGTAACATTCTGATTGAGAGTCCCGAAAGTGACCTATCCTCAGGGCCAGCCCACAACATTTTGGCACCTGAGGCGAGGAGCTCAAATGATGCCCCCATGCCCCCTCACTTGGGCCAAAACTTTGAAAGGTATCAATTCTGCCTTCTTCCTGTTCTACTCCTCTCATGGTACTGCTCTGCTACCTACCCCAGTAAAGGAGAACTAACAACTTTAAAATGCCTTGATCAAAAATTTTAAGTAACATTTAACTTTCAAATGTCTAAACAGCAAATGTAACTTTTCTTGTCTGCATAGTAAACACTGGCATTTTTATCTGTTTGAATAATCAAAGTGGTGCTTTCTATGCCTTCTTGATTGCAAAGATATGAACTGCTTCCTGAAGGTCCACAGTCTGGATCAGCTCATGCTCTTTTGAGATGGTTGCAAGGTCAATCAGCCTCTCCTGCCTTATTGTGCAGCATAGATATGTTTTTTATTCACTTCAGCTTGGAGAAGTTGCGTTCTTCACTGGCAACTGTTACAGGAAGTGTTGGAAGTATGCACAGAGCAACAAAAGCTTTGGAAAGAGGGTGGTCATCTTATTTGTGCACATATATTCCAGAACAGCCTTTGGAGTTGATCCTGCTGAAATGTATTTTGAAAGGGCTTTCAGTTCATCACGTTAATCACTCACATCAATATCACTCATGTCATCATGTGTCAATACTGTCTCTAGTGCCCTCCATTGCTGGTGTAGGTCTTCTTCAGGTATAGTGAGGAGTTTGGTAATATCATACAACATCACAAAAATACTGCTGTGTTCCTTGAGTTGCATGAAACGTTCTTCAACTGACTGTATTGCACAATCTAGCACCTGGTTAAAGAATTCAACTTTGAATAATTGTTTGAGGTGTCTTATGGGATTATCCAGTGCCTCGTAATCAAAATGTCATCTTCTTCGGTGACTCTTGTATTCTTGAATGGGTGGGAAAATAGCTTCAGTGTGAAGTTCCTCTGCC
This sequence comes from Chelonoidis abingdonii, assembly GCF_003597395.2. Classification (NCBI taxonomy): domain Eukaryota; kingdom Metazoa; phylum Chordata; order Testudines; family Testudinidae; genus Chelonoidis; species Chelonoidis abingdonii. The sequence goes on from NC_133770.1 coordinate 77,922,040, forward strand.
AACTTCTGTGCACGCTTCAGAACGTTTTGAAATCCCTCATCTGACTGGTAAGACTGTAGGTATCACTTTGCTTTGTCCGGTTGTTTCATTGCTCCAGATATCAAGGTCAACACCTTGGAGTCAGGGCCGGCGCTTCCATTTAGGTGACCTAGGCAATCGCCTAGGGCGCCAGGATTATTGGGTGGCGGCATTTTGCCGGGGGGGCAGCAGGCGGCTCCAGTTGACCTGCCACACATGTGGCTGCGGAGGGTCCGCTAGTCCCATGGCTCTGGTGGACCTGCCGCACGTGTGCCTGCACACGGTCTGCTGGTCCCGCAGTTCAGTAGACCTCCTGCAGGCACGCTGCAGCAGCTCCATCAGAGCCGCGGACCAGCCGAACCCTCCGCAGGAACGCCTGCGGCAGGTCCACCGGAGCCGCGGGAGCAGCGCGCGGGGCCGGCGAAATGGCCCGTAGCGCCTAGGGTGCCAAAAACACTGGCGCCGGTCCTGCTTGGAGTTGTCATGGTATAATTCCCAAATTTGAACCTTAGCGTCCAAAATATGGTACCAGCATGAATCCTCTAGCTATATTACCAGCTTAGATCTGATAGGCTGCACCAATCGGACTCTGAGTGCCCGATAAACTCTGTCTCCCAAACCTTCCCTGGGACCTCCAAGATCCAGACCCCCTGGATCTTAATACAAGGAACAATAAACTCTTCCTCCCAGGTTACCCTGGAAGATACTGTCATTCAAATCCCTTGAATCTAAACACACAGAGAATTCCCCCTCGCCCCTTCCTCTTCCCCTCACCCAGAGGCAATACAGATCAAGCTCCGTGAATGTAAAACAAAGAGGAAATTTATCTCTCCCTTTCTCCCCACCAATACCCTGCGTGAGTACAGACTCAACTCCCCACTTGAAGCCAACTAGAAAAAAAAATCAAACAGGTCTTAAGAAGCGAAACTTCTAATAAGAAAAGAGAGAAAAAAAAGTAAAAGTTATCTCTGTAATCTAGATGGTAATTATACAGAGTTTTTTAGCTTATAGACAATAGAAGAAAGCTTTCTCCAGCAGAAATACAATTTAAGATACTTTCAGCCAAATACACATTAAAACTCACCAGGCAGGATACACAGTTGCAAATACAGAAAAAACAATTAAAAAGACTAAACTGTCTTTCTACCTTGTACTTACAAATATTGGAACAGAAGATTAGAGAGCCTGTAGAGATGTGGTGGTCACTCTCAGAGTCTAGACGAGAACAACCCAAAATCCAAAAACCACAACAAAGGCTTCCCTCCTTGAGATTTGAAAAGTATCTTGTTTCCTGATGGTCCTCTGGTCAGGTGTTGTTTGTTAAACCTTTCCAGGTGAAAGAGACATTAACCCTAGCTATTCTGTTTTATGACAGAGTCTCTTGCTTATAACATTTATTTCAACACGTATGTCATGCCACAACACTAAGCCACACAGAATTGAAGTGATGAATTTCCGGTGATTCCATTTTCCTCTGCCCACTGTTCTCCATCGAACAGTTTCCTATCACAGCATTATCCTCCATAGTGCCAACTTCTAGGCATCATCTTATTCCCCGTTTGTTTGATAGGCTTTATCACCTCCACTTACTTTCCCATCATGAGGCATCCAGTGTTTCAGTTGTCAGAAAGGATATTCCCTAGATGTTGCTTCAAAAATTTGCCATTGATGAGTTGATGCCATGAGAAAAATTCATAGATGCTTTGAACTACATTAAAAATTCAGCGCCTCACAAGAAGGTGATGCTGCATCACTGACCACCAAGTTCAATGAATGAGAACTGCAAATGGACAAAAAAAAAGCTCGGAGGGTTTAACTCTTCAGAGTCTGAGTCTGCACTCCTCTAATTCTTTCTTCTCACCATTGGCACCATATTTGTAGCCCTGACCTGTCATGTCAGCTATCACATTCCCGTATCTTCCAGCTTTTTAAGAAGCAAAATTTGTCATACCAGCTCCTGTAGTATATCAATGTCAATACTTCTAGAAATGCTTCCTAACGTCACCATTTCAGGACATTTTCACTAGGTTCTGTTGTTGTTACAAAACGCACCATTAAAGTAATTTGTTCCGTATGGGTGATGTCAGGTGTGCAGTCCAGAATGACAATATATCTTGCTGACTTCAGATCTGCCCACAATCTTCTGTTTGATTTTGTTCCCAATAACTGTGTGATTCCATTTTTGAATTGTTTTTTCCAAGGTAGAGTGTGTGTACATTTCTTGCGTGGTGACTCTTCTATTGATGCTCTGGGATGGTACAGCATGCAAACTCATTGCTGTGCAATATCAGGCCATCAATATTTCTGTAGGTTGCTATCAGTCCAAAGTGTATACTTTTTTTTTCTCGAGAGTCTTACCTTCATCCCTGCGATGTATGTGATATATAGGAAATTGTTAAACAGTTTTCAGAAATTTCTAGGTAACAGTGTTTTGTGTTAGAGCTCTATTCTGCCAATGGCAAATTTGTTCTGATAATGTAATATTTTCATCTTGTGTTTCATTGGTTGAGTTTATTTGGTTGACAGTTGTATGAGTGGACTTCTGGAAAGAATCAAAATATGCCAGTTCTCAGATAGCAGAATCAGAAGATTCCAGTTCTCATGTAGTAGAATTAAGCTTCTTAATGAATCGTATCATTTTTTTCAAATTGCATCCAACTCTTAAATACTATAGGACTGTGCACGGTTTATCTTTTTCAGTTTGGTGAACAGAAACAAACCAAGACCTCAGTGAAATTATAGTGTAGTGTTTCCAATTAAAGGTAGCAGTTGCAGAACAGATCTCTTAATAAAGTATTCCTTCAAAAAGCAGAATAAATACTTTTAAGCAGGTCAAAGGTTGTTACCGGAGACTCCTTCAGTGGATTGCAGGCAGCCTGGAATTCTCACAATGGCAATTAACCTTTTCAGAACATTTTGCCAGTAAAGAAACTCTGATGCAATCTTCTCTTGATGCTGATCATCTATAGTGGCCTTTAACCTTAGTCTCATCTCAAGCTCTTTCCACCTATGGAATGCTCTCTGGTGATTTGCTGCCTTCTTATGGCATGCCAGATTCCTAGCCAGATTTTTCCACTCCTTTGTCCCTGTAGAACCCAATGTGGCTGGAACATTAGACTGGAAGAGTTTTCAATAAAAACAGTATGTAGCATTCCAGGTTTTTGAGTACATAAGCCATGGCCTCTCCACTTTGAAACCATTGGGGATTGCACGCCAGTAATGTGTTGTATGGAAACTTCTATTTTCATTGTCTTTGGAGAACATGAATTTTTCACTTGCTGTGGCCCATGCAGTACAAGGGAGTCCCTCAGGCTACTGCTCAAGAGGGTCCACAGTCCTGGATCATCTAGACTTAAGGAACTACATTCAGCAGTAGCTGTTTCTTGTGCCTCCACCACACTCTTCTCTGAGCTACATTTTTCTTCAGGAATGTGCATGGTTACATCCATTTTAGATGGAGATATGGATGCTGCAGTAGCTGCCAGGGCACCTGCACTCTAACTGGAAGATCAGGCATCTCCTCACTACTCACATCCTCACTGGGGCCAGAAGGGTCACCGTGAACATTTCTGTCTATGTATCTCAGGAGAGCTCCTGCCTGCTTAGATAGAAAAGTTTCCTTTGCTTGCTTTCTTTTTCTGAATGCTGCCCCAGAGGGGCGTTTTCTTCTTTCACTGACTGCTGTTCTGTGCCAGCTATAGTGGCTTTCAACACTCGGTTGAAGGGGACAAAAAAGCAGGCTGGTAGCAGGGCCTGAGTGAGGGAAGATATCAGCGTTTTAAGGGCCTAACTGGCTTCTACTACTTCAGTTGACTGCCTGTTCTCCTCAATCGGGTTCAGGGAAGCAGCAGGAAACAGGAAGCTCCATGAGAAGCTGGTGTTAATCAGTCCAGGCTCCTGGGGTGCTAGAGAGGTACATAAGAGGCTCCTCCTCTCTTTCTTCCTGCCGGTCCTGCTGCTTTCTGTTATTCCCTCTCTCTCCTTTTCTCCTGCCTGCCTGTTATGTCTCTTGTGCCTTCCTTCCTTCAGCACAGCACTCCACCATCTCTGTGCATCTACAGCAGAGAGAATATGTATGCACCAACAGCAGACACAATTTTCTACACTGTGGGTCCTAGTGGCGCTCTTCCACAGTCTGGCACCTGAGGTGGCCACCTCTGTTTGCCTCTGGTAAGGCCAGCCCTGCCTATCCTAACTTGGGTACTCTTGTTGAAATCAATGGCCAAGTAAAGTAAGTAGGATTTATCCTGGTACATTTTTTTAAAACTTGTGCTTAAAAATGTATTTCAAATATCATAATCAGTTTGCAATTGTACTCTAGGAGGAATTTTCAAAGCCCATTTTAGATACCCCTTCAGAATGGAAAGTAATGTGGAATTCTGCATCCAAATTGTTTCGGTGGCTTTGAAAATCTCAGCCTTTCTGGTTTATGAAAAGTAACCTTTCTTGTAACTGTAAGGGAAAGAAAATGGGTTTTATGGAAGCTTAAATTCTGGAACACGATTCTATACCAGTAAGTGGATCTTCATGGCGAATTCCATGGCAGTGGAATGCCACGAAACCATGAGAGGGCTGCTGAGACAGTTAACTAGTAAATGCCTGTGCAACATTTATAGATGAGAAATGCTATGTAGATGAGACTCTGCTTTGGGAAAGCTCTTTAAAATTGAAATCAGACTGCTAGACATAGAAAGCACCAGCTTCTCTGGGTTGGAGGAGTTGATGACTGCTTGTAGGGCCAGATTCAGCAAGGTGTTTGAAGTCAGTGGGGCTATGCATGTGCTTACGTGCCTTGGTTAATCTAGTCACAGAGGGCAGCAATACGTGTACGTTTGTCAGGATAGATGACACACAATAAAACCTAAATCAGAAATCTGAGATTAGGAGAGATACAGTGGGGCAGGGGGGAGAAACAGTGAAATTGGTGTCTTGTGTGTCAGAGATGGTCTATACTCCAACACCAAAAAGTTCAAAGAGGAATCTATCCTTATATCCTGTGCTAGAAGTATTTGAAAGGAAGGAATCGTAGATTGATAAATCCTTGTTACCACTGAAATAACGCCACTAAAGACCCACATCCTCACAGTGGCTAGGTCATCTTATTATTTGCTTTTCCATCTCAGAGTTCAGTCATTTCTCAGTTTTAAAGCCTAGGCATTGCTGTTCTACAACCTTCTCAGTTATTCGGCAACATAAACTTGGCTGTAAAAACTGACATTTGGCCTGTTTCACTCAGATGCCTTACTGCTCTAGCCAAGCAAGTGTTACTTCTGCAGTCTGTAGGAGTTTCTCTGTAGAGATGTCTGGAATTACAATACACTACGGTATGTGGCCTTGGTCATGGGGAATCCAGCTTATGGAACAAACTTCCAGAGGAGATTAGGTAAGTCAGGCGTCTGACTGTCTATAGAAAGTGCTGCAAAACTTTCCTTTTCCAAAGGCCCTTCACACTATAAGAACAACATTTGCAACACCTGAGACCTCCTCCCACCAAATAAATCCCAAACAACATAAGAATGAATAAATAAATCATAAATTAATAAAAATCTAAAACTCAAAACCAAATGCCTACCCCAAGTAGGAAGAAATGCCTGATACTCAGTGAAATCTACAAGGACTTCACTTTTGCTATCGATTTTTATGTGGAAGTCATTTAGATACTATGAACTAGGGCAGCAGTAGTAAAATAAAACGATAGGTGTTCTCCAGTGGTAAACATGACTTCCATTTTCTACTTGCTATACACTGTCTTGCTGTTATCTCCTGTGAGTATATCACCATAGAGCTGCTAGAAGAATATTTTATTATGGTGAGACTTTTTTTTTACTGTCCCATATACAGTATTGATCTCAGTTTCTTTCCTTGCTTATTTTGGTGTATTTTTAATAGCAAACAGCCATCTCACATGAGGACCGGCCAGATAAGTACTTCCCAAACAAAACCTTTACTAGAGTGACTTGTTTTGTAACTAACAGGTTAATCTTTTGTGTAACTCTCCACACACAACTGTTCCAAACTCAGAATTTGGAATATGGAATTGAAAATCATAAAGGAAATGAGTTAGTGTCCAGATGAATTTATACAAAACATTTTTTTACCTCATTCTCTAGTAGGTATTCACTGATCATTGAAGTTTGAATGGATAAAACATAGAACTATTCCACTCTATAAACCTAAGATGCTCTTTTCAATTTAAATTTAATTGGATGACCATATTTGTGGATTTAAAAAATCTTGTGTTCATACTGAAGTATAGACAATACTGTATTAATACCAATAATACCAGGAGTAGTATAAGTTTAAACTACTTGGCCATCACTTACACACATTTACATAATTTAATCATACAAACTAACTAAATGTCAGGTCATTTGTAAATAGTGTAGTTCCATCTTGTCTCTCTAAGGTCATTTGTAATACAGAACTCATACCATGATCATGGGTCACCAGATATAGCAATTAGTTATGCATGTATAATCCAGTTAAATTCATATTAAGAAAAAAGACGATATCAAATCAGGTCATAGTTTTGTTCCTAATTACTTTTGTATAATTTTGTACAGATTTATTGGCACTATTTAAAAAATAACCACCCCACAACTTCAGTGTTCTTTAATTTGTTTGTACTGCTAAGGCCTGGGTTTTAAATTGATCTAATTGATGATTGTATCAGAGAGACTGCGTTCAGAAATTAATCAGTGTTAGTGTGTAAGTCATTTTAATGCTTCAACCCTTCAGGAACTTTGCACCTGTATATCTGACAAACATTTAATGGTACTGTCACAGAGTAGCTGGTCCATGCGGGCAGTCTTGCACCCAGTCTCCTTGTGACTGGTTCCACTAAAGAGAATGAGCCATCCCAGATCCAGCTGTGAGTAGTTAATTGCCTAGGTGGCTGGGTGGCAGTTAAGTACCTAAGGAAAAACCTGTTCATAACGAAGAGTTATGAGGTCTCAGCCAGGAGGTTTCGGAGGACAGGAAGTTCCTGAGGAGAGGGACTTCTCAGGGGAGTTGGTTAGAGATGTCATAGTTCCTACTCAGATCTGAACCTTAGAGTTCAGAAAATGAGATACTAGCATGAGTCCTCTAAGATTAATTACCAGCTTAGATCTGATAGCCTGCCACCACCCAAAAATATAGCGTTTTGGGGCACTCTGACCTCCCTAACTTTCCCTGGGGACCCCAAGAACCCAAATCCCTTGGATTCTTAACACAAGGAGAAATAAACCATTCCCCCTTCTCCCTCCTCCCAGACTTTCCCTGAGAGAGACAGTAATCCTGGCACAAAGAGAAATTAGCCTCTCTCTCCCCCTTCCCTCCTCCCCCACCAGTCCTGGTGTTTAAACCCAATC